>NW_015113657.1:63956-185951 GCF_001443285.1 Poecilia latipinna | reverse complement strand
TATATAAAAAATACATCTCTGCACCAAACAATGATCTTTTTTTAATATTTTGTTTCCGTTAAATGTGTGTTTCAGGTGTGCTCGCAGAGCTGGACGCCTCCATGGGCCCTCTGAGCCTGATGTCAAATATGAGCTTCATGGTCCGCTACGTCAGACAAGGTGTCAACTGGTTAAGGCTGGACAGCCGAAAGCTTTGATGCTGGACGCCTACGCTTTATCCCAGAAGTGTCTCTCAGACTTATCTGCATGTTTATGCCTCTGACATCACCTTATTTCATTAACAAAGTGGATGGCAGATGGCTCTGAAGGTGGCTCATGAGAAAATCCCCATTTTCTCCCAAGGACAAAGACATCTGCTTTCATATACATCATGTGTATTTTTATTTATTTTGTGTGCGTCTGTTGTAAACAAACATGGAAGGAAGAAAATCAGATATTGCCAAAAGTGCCAATTTTGGGGCTCTGTGAATTTGCCCTCTTTAAATCATCTGCTTGTGGTCCAAGTATTGTGAGCTTTATTGTTCCTTTTTTTTTTTTTTTTTTTTCACAACTTTTGTTAGTATTACAATCTCTGAAGGGACGGTAGTTGGAAAACCACGGCACTTACCTAACACCAACCTCGAGTTGTCTCTGCTAGCATCATGTTCTTCGTCTCATCGTGAAACGTCGGCTTGACCTGATGACTTGTGACCCAATGAAGTTTGTTGCAATAGTGCCACACATTCTGCCACACAGCTAAAATAACTGATTATTTTAGCTAAACGTCTGGCTGGGGTTCCACATTTTGTTTATGTGCAATAATCGCAAGCGATGGATAACGGTAATCAGGTGCCTTACTAAGAAGTTGAATTAGAGGAGACCTGCCTATAGTTGTCAAACTCTGTAAGGTGCAGAAAGCTCTGTGGAACAAGTGCAGCTGGAGTGTTAGAGGCATATACCAATTCTTCTTCTTTGTCTTAATTTGTTCTGCTGCTGTCGAACGTTGGTGTACATAATGACGATGAAGTTTTCTCCGGTTGATTGTGAGCTCACTGTTGCGGTGTTGGGTTTTAACGGCAGATCCGTCTGACCAAATCTAAGAAAAGATTCTCCGTGTAAACTATAGAAATCGTTTTGATGAAGAACTTCTTGTCTCTGTTGTTCCTCCCGTCGGCTCAGGCTGGGAAAAGATCCTTACAGTGGCGATTGTGGAAACAACTTTGAAAGTTCAGCCAAAACTCGGCTTGTTTTGGTACGTCGTAGTCCCTCTCTTATAAAATCAAAAGTTACGATATCAAAATCTTGCTTTTGTGTTTCCGTGTGCACAACCACCTTAGCAGCTGTTGGTTGTAAAATTTCAATTTGATCAAAACGCTCATTAGTAATGACAGACGATGAACTTAACAGAGAGAGTTTGGGGATTCTGAACACCAAATTTGTATATCAAGTTGCCTTTACAGCCTGGATGAATTTTTACATCTATCTAGATGTAAAAATTAACTGAAGAAGTAGATTTTGTTTTATATCTTCATAGTTATGGACATTAGCCAGGCTCTTGCTGCAGTCATTTCCATTTTTTTTTTATGTTTTGCCATATATCCCATATTCTATAGAGCTGCAACATCCCGCCTAAATAAGTGAGAGGTGAGGACAATTTAGGAAACAATGCAGTTTTTCTCTCTACATTTTTGATAGTAATTTATCTTAGGTGTATCTGCCTGGCGAAGGCCGTGCTAAACTGGCTGGACTGTGCTTGTTTGACTCGAAGCAATAACATGTTTTGTTATTACAATTTTTTTTTATTTATATGCAGGGGAGATGCTTTTGGTATGACATGCTGGTAGAGAAAGTCCAGACTAGCGTAGGAATAGCACTTGGCGTTTCTTAACTTAAAATAAAAGTGCTGAACGGCGATCAGAATTGTTCCTAGCTTTATTGCTTTCAGCTATGCAATTTATATTTTTTAATTAAGAACAGAGTGCCATGTATTTGGGAGCTTTTTTTTTTTTAATGTTAGAACCTTCAGCAGGATGTCATTCAAATAAGCTTTACAGTTTGGGACGGATGGATGTCTGCCCTGCTCACGAAGGGAAACTGCAATGTTCGATACTTTACTTCTTTTTTTTTTTTTTTTTTTTTTTTGATACCGTGGTTCTAATTTCATCATTTGTTTTTGCTGCTTAATTTATAAATTATATTGTAACTATTTGTCCAATTGTGTTTTGACTGGAAACAAAATGTTCAGAGCGGTTTTTGAAAGATGTTTCTTTTTCATTTCGTGAAAATTTGTGAAACTGTGTTGCAGTGTACAAAGATGAATAAACACTGGAAACTAAATTAGAATGATTGTAGAGGGTGGTGGGTGCTTATTCTGGTTTACATTGAACAAAATAAGTACATAAGTGTGGATGTAAAAGCTACAAAATAATATATTTTTTTTAGAGATGCACAGGAAATCAGACGGTTTCCAGAATCAAAATATGTATAATCTAGTTTCACTGACCGCGACCAATCAAAAACTCTCAATTTCCATATTTTCATGGTAAGTAAACATAACATCCCCAAGAACTAACAGGTGAGACAAACCACAACCCTCTTCAGTGTGGAAGCTGATCTTAAGAGAAGAGGACTTAATGTAAGGCATTTCCACTATCGGGGAGGTGACACAATTTTGGATACATTTTTTTTTTTCTTAATGAAATAAAGAAGCAAGAAAACAACTTTGTTTAAAATATAGCTGTATTTTTTTGTTAAGTCTGGATTTAACATTTTGGCTGGATTTAACAACACTGGCATTTTTTTTTTTGTGGACTTGTCACAAAAAGGTTTTAAACATTACTAATATTTTTCACTCAAAAGATCTATGCTAAAAAGGGATCAAATTTTCTTTTTCCTGCCATATTAAAGTACACACAACATTCCTTAATCCTATAAAACAAACTTATTAGAAGCTTCAAACTAGACTGATTTAAAATAAAAATAGACCCTCATTAATGTACTTCACAGAAATGGTAGGAGGGTTTACGTGTCGGATTCTCCTGTAAAGTTCGGGTTGCTGAAAGCCGGCTGAAACAAAAAGGGGGGCGGGGGGAAGACAACTCAGCATTAAAACTATACAAATTAAACTGGATTTTTTTTTCACCCTTGTAGAAGTGCTGATTTGTTACCTACCACATCAACAGGGGACGTGCTTCTTGTTGGTAAGCTCAAGCTGCTCAGTTTGTATCCCCTCACTCTGAAGACGTAGTACAGCAGTCCAACTATCAAGCAGAAGAAGACGATGGCTCCGATGACAGCGCCGACCACCACCCCGGTATCTGCAGACGCAGCAGGTATGTCAGTTTCTGCTGTGCAGCTTTTAAAATTAGGTACAAGTACATCTCAAAATGACAAACGCCATAAAAAAAACATTTACTATTAGGAGCTAATGATGGCGCACGACATCAACAAATGAACTCTAAGCACCTCCACAAGTTTCTGAGGCTCTAAATTGTCTCTCAGTCTGGGTCGGCAGGCTACACAATTACAACAAAGGCTGTAACTTAACAGATATTCTGAGACACTTAATTTTGGGTTTTCACTATCTGCACACTGCACACAAAATTACAAGAAATAAAGCTTGGGATATTTTACTCTGTGTCATGAATATGTATAATACATGAGTTTCACTTTGAATAAGCGACAACATTTATTGAACTTTATCAAAATATGAAAAATGTTTATGTACCTGTAAGCATTCTCATTTGACCCTCTTCACCTGTTGCTTGATAAAAGCCTGAATTATTTGAGGCATGAATTTTACTGTTCTTAACTTTGTTCAGGTTTCAACATTGTTTTTAATTAATTTTTATTAACAAATTGCCTTTTGTTTCTGACATTGTCCTGCATCACAGAATTCAAGCCGTCATAGTAGAACAAGACGTACAGACAAATTAGAAGGAACTCTGCTGCCCCTGGTGGCTTACAGGGATCAACACACCTACAGCCACCGGTTCTTTTATTGTAACAGTGTATTGTCAATTTATTAGTTATTCTTTGATCTTCAGACTGCAATATATTCAAAATATACCAATCTGTTTCATATCTTTAGTCTTTAAAACTATATTTTAGGAAGAAAAGACAGCTGACTTACCACGTTGGGGCCTCAACAACTAATTTAAGGTGTGAAATCCTCAACTAATGGTTTCTAGATGAGATTAGAATGCCTTGATGTGCAAGATATATTATCAAGTCTCAACACTTTGAAGGTCTTAATTTTAAAAAGCAGACATGCACTATGATGTTAAAAGAACCGCATACACAGCCATCCACTTCATCACTTACTTCCTCCACCTGGGTTGTCGGTGGGGAAGATGGGATTTTTGTCATCATCTGTTGTGTAATCTGAAAGAAAGGTTCACACACAAACTGTTAAATCTAAACCCAAAAAACTCTGAATCAAAATCCACGGAAATGTCGCGAGGAGCTCCTTACACTGGCGGTGGCGACAAGCGAAGCCTCTCTTCTGCAGGCAGTTGTTGTCATTCCAGCGCCCGTCAAGATACATCTCCACGCAGTTCTCCTCAGCGATGTCCCCGGGATGGAAGGCCGAATTGGGCTCGCCTTGAGCCCAGTTAACAAATCCCAACGACGTCTTGTCTGTCCAGCCCCAACCAACTAAGTGGCAAACACACGTCATGTGTACCGGTGAGCTGTCTGCAGATGCTGGACTCTGTAAGATCACTGTCGCCGTTTCTGCTTCGCTGCTAACTCACAGTTTCTGTCGCGGGTAAGGCCGATCCAGATGTTGTGCTTTTTAGTGAAGTTCAGGTTCCTGATGAACTCAATCTCCGCCCTGCTGTGAATGGAGGTCAGCTCAGTCCTGACCGACTGGCAGTAGTGTCGGGCGTCGTTCCAGGAGAAGCCCTCCGCCCCGTCGTACATGAAGTAACAGTACTGGCCGTAAGGAACAAAGAAAGACAAACACTTCCCGTCGCCGGGGCTGGGAGTGGGAGGCGGTTTTACTGCGGACATTAATAATAACGATTCGAGACTTATTGGTATAATTAACTATTTGCAAAAGATAAAGTACATGCGCCGCTCGGGTCTGTTATACCGGAGGAGATCTTGCAGATGTAGGGCTTAGCCAGGTCACACTTGGTGTCGTTCCAGGTCCCGTGGAACCAGATTGAAGCATGCATGCTGACACATCCCTCGTCCTGGACGTTGCTGGGCTCTCCTGGACCCCACTGAGTGAAGAAAACCGGCCAGCCGTCTGTCCACATGTAGGAGCTGTCCTCCTGCATCACAACACAGCTATGGATTTATCTCTGACTTAAATCAGGATGGTGCTCTGCTGCAGGAAATGTGTTTTTACTCTTATTTACTTGCAAAGACAATGGTATGTCTTGAACTTTTGGAGACTTTGTCACAAAAAGCCCTTTTTATTCTGACACACCTAAATAAATTCCAATGTCCCACATAATTAGTAAATAAAACCTAAATATACACATTTTTTTTGTCAAGAGAAACTCAATTACATAGATTCATTAGACGTGGAGTGACATATTTCATGCCTTTGATTCTTGTACTTTTTATCATTATATCTCACAGATAATGAAAATCATTAAATTTTGTGGTTGTAATTTGACAAAATCTTAAGTTGAAGGGGTAGAAAAAAACACCATATAAACATTACTCTAGGTAATATCTGCTGTACAACCTTGCGTCTTAATCCGATCCAGGCATCTGCCCTTCCCTGCAGGACGACGCCGGCCACAAAGGCCTGATCGTAGCTCATGTCGATGCTGGCCAAGTTGCCACCCTGCTCCTCGCAGGCCGCCTGAGCCGCATCCCAAGTCGCCGGCTCCTCAACCAGCTTGTAGCAGTTCTGGTACCAGGAGATGTAGTCAGCAGGGCAGGGGCTCTTGGTGGGAGGAGGAGGTTCGATGCTGCTTGCTGATCAGGACAAAAATATTTGGCTGCCAGCTTCAAATCGTTGGGAATGTTTTCTAAAAAAAAAAAAAGAAGAAGAAGAAAAAGAAAAAAAAAGTGCCTTTATCTGACTTACATTTCTTTCTGTAGCAGACAAAGCTGTGATCCTTGTGGCAGGCGTCATCATTCCACTTGCCGGTAGCGAGAGTGCCGTGAGTCATGGCCACACAGTGTTCCTGTTACGCACAATTAAGATCATGAACACGTTTCACAGCAACCTCTAAATATCCTCAAGAGTTTAAAGCAAAAAGAGCTCACCGTTCCTCCTGCATTGTTGGGTTCGTGTTCATTCCAGTTGGTGTAGAGCACCGGACTGGCCCCGTCGCTCCAGGCGTACTGATTCTCCACTAAGAGATCAGACAGACCGATCCAAGTGGGGAGCTCCAGGTCTTTGAGGTAGCTAGCCACAAAGTCTTGGGGAGAAAAACAAAGAATGAGCTTGACAGGCTACTTTGAAATGTTTTGCTGGTTCTCTGTGGAGCTTACCGTTTTCATACTGATTATCAATAATTGCCAGCTCCCCTCCCTGACCTCTGCACCAGCTTCGAGCGTGAGACCAGTTTGCTTTGATGTCGTCTTTCTTCCCTTTAAACATGAAGCATTTGTCCTTAAAACGCATCCATCCTGCAGGACGAAAGGACGGAAATGAGTGAAGAAAAACCTGCGTTCTAACCTCTTCACCCATTTGCTTTTGCTAATCTTAGACCACAACCAACAACAGAAGTTTCTGAAGGGAACCAATGAATCCAGATCCTAAAGATTTAATGAAGGATGCTAGAAAGACAGAGAAAATCTTCCCGATGTTGCCTTTTGTCATCGACAGGCATTACCTGCAGGACAGTTGCCCTCCCAGGGTTGTGTGGGGGGGGGATGTGTGTGGACGTCTCCAGGGAACTTCTTGCAGACATAACCCGCTCCGGCTCGGCCGCAGTTGGCGTCGTTCCACCCACCTTCACAATCCAGAGATCATTGTTCGGCGAGTGAGAACGGGGGTGGGCTTGCTAAGTTTTCACAGTAAATAAAAAAAAAAGAGCTTCCCCAGTACCTTGATGTCTGTTCATCTGGACACACTGTTCCTCCCCGTTGGCGTTGTTTGGCTCCCCCGGTGCCCAGTGGGTGTACGTCAGAGGGGAGTTGTCTATCCACCTGAGAAGAGAAAACAACCAATCTCCTTAATTCTTGTACATGAATCTCGTTTCCTTCCTTCCCTGTTGGACCTGTAGTTTCCCTCTGTGGGACAACAACGCCTGTTTCTACTCTATTCCATGTTTCCCATCTACCTACATGTACTGTCCACTTGCGATGCCAAACATCCTCAATCCGATCCAGGCTGCAGCCACCTTCCCTGTCCCCACCTGGCAGAGCAAAACATCACACGTTTGTTCCTATTTTTCACGTCCGCAGAAGAAAAAGAAACAAGGCGTACCATGCTGTTGACATATGCCTGCTCATTTTTGCTGAGGATGGAGACGAGCATGGCCTTCTCTGCGTAGCAACGCATGATGGCTGTGTGGAAGTCGACTATATCGGTGTCATTGTAGTAGTAGCAGATGTTGTTGTTCTTCCTCCAGCCAGGGTTGGAGCCACAGTCAGGAGCTGGAAGTGGGAAGGATGCGTGAAGACAAACATGTCTTGAGAGATTATTCATTTAGACGATTTTCCCCTGGAGGGATGGTTTACCTGGGACAGGAGACGGAGGCACTGGGGGAATGATTGGGGTTTTTCCTTTGGAAATGATGCAGATCCAGTCTTGATGCGCGTCGCAGTTCAGGTCGTTCCACCAGGAGAACGTCCCGTTATTGCTGCTCACCATCTCCACGCACTCCTCACGATCCTCGTGGTTGTTTGGCTCCCCGTGGCCCCAGTTTGTGTGCGACAGGGGCGTTCCGTCGCTCCAGGAATACCCTGTGATAAGTGAAGAGTCATTAGATTCTCGTCTCCGATTCCATTTAAAACTCCTGGAAAAACACGGTCTCTTCTCACCTCCTTCTATAGGGTTGTGCCTGAGGCCGATCCACTTGGAGCTGCCTTTACTGTACACAGACAAAAACTCCTCCTCCTCATGATTGTGGATACTGACCAGATTAGCTCCTCTGGATATGCAGTCCTCCTGCGCTGCTTCCCAGCTCTTTTTCTGGGACCAGTCCACATTGTGGAAAAGCTGCATCGCACGGACACAAGAAAACCAGTTTCTCCCATGGCTTAAACCTTTTATGCTTCCTTGAACAAATTAGGATAGGCCAAAGGGCCATACCAAGCATGTTCATTACATTTTTTGCACAAAATCTTTCTTAGATAATGATATTTTAGTCTGATCAGTTCTGTCTATTTTGAACTCCGTTCAGAATCAGCTGTTTTATGGCCTTTTGTCACTTTAAATGCAAATAAGCTGCTGATGGCCATGCCGCCCAACTTTATGAAAATGGCTGCGCAATTATATAACTACATATTTGGAAAGCAGAAGTGGAGCCTCCTGTACAATCAACAAGAATGCAGAAAGTGGTTTCTAGATGGTAAGTCAACAACAAAACGCTTGTATTTTCAGCAGCCATTGTACAGTGGTAAAAACCAGCTGATTAAACATGCTGGAGCTCTGCTTGGGTTCCTAGGATTGGGTTGGGCTTGGCTGGGGTTGCTAGGTAACAGTGCGGTGCCCTCGAGTGTGACTCAACAACTGGGAGGTTTTGGAAACGGTTCATTCTTGAATTGGCTCAAGGACATTAACTAATTGCCAAAAACCACCACTTGGGCTGTTATTCGAAGCAACTCAGACCCAAATGGAAGTGCAAAAGCATGTGAAAGGTAAATTTAGGATAACAGATCCTCTTTAAGCTTTTTTTTTTTATCTCTATTTTACTGTCGTCATCACCCTGTAGCAGTTCCTGAAGTGGGGCAAAGCTGTCCAGCCGTCAGCGCAGCCCTGAGACGGAGGAGGAGTTGGAGCCTTCGTAGGTGGAGTGATGTCGGGTCTGGCCTTTTCACAGATGAAGGCGTGCTTCTCTGAGCACTGTTTGTCGTCCCAGAAACCACCAATCTGTCCCGTTGTCATAGCCACACAGGTGCCATCTCCATTGTCTAGTAAAAGACAGAAGGACAGTAAATGTTTTCTCGCCTTGGTACATGTTCCCTTTCAGGTGAGGTTACAGTTGGTTTTAGTACCTGGCTGGTCTTTGTCCCAGTGAGTGAATGTCAAAGGTAAGCCGTTGTCCCAGACGTAGTCGACCCCTCCGCTCATGTCTCCCTGGGCGCGCAGTCCGATCCACCAGAAACTGGTTCTTCCTGACAGGGCTACTGTAAAATGGGACTGTTCGTAGCTGCAGTGAAACGTGAAAGACATCTTGTTTGGATTCATCTCTTCTGAGAGAGTTTTATGTGATACACCAACACAAGGCAAAGCACTATTTTGAAGAGAAATTAAAATAATATCTGATTTTGTTTTGTTTTGTTTTAATCTAGTCAGCTGTTTTGAGTTTGATGCAATTCATCCAACTGCCTAGTAAAAGTTTACCTCTGTGTTACTTACCCTTGGCTGTCCTGTGGNGAACNTTAGTGAAAATGAGTGAAAGGTGGCTACATACAAATGCAACCAATACTCTAAATTGAAAAAAATACACTGAAACATGATGCTGTGATAAAATATGAAAAGGATTCGAGGTTATGAATATGTTTGCATGGCAAATATTTCTGCCCTGATGAAGATGCCGTTACTCGTTCATTCAGATCTCTGCTGTTTGAAAAACCACAGATTCATCCTCACATGTCTCCGATGTGCAACAAGACGGCGTCCTGCTCCTTGCAGAAGGCCTTAGCATCGGACCAACTCCTGGCCGTCTCTTCCATCCAGTAGCAGGAGTAGCCATACGCGTCCCAACCCTGACGTGCGGCAAGAGCACATCTTGTGGATAAACGCACTGCCGCTTTAAAGAACAAAGTACAACTCAGACAACAGGAAAAGACGGTTCTACCTGCGGACATCCATACATGGTGGGTTTGACTGACGGGAGAGGGTAATGCGCTTTGGGCATTTTGCATACGTAGGTGTTAAGCTTTGTGCAGGACACGTCGTTCCATCTGCCGGTCTGCAAGAAAATAAATCTCAATTACATGCAAAGAATACAAATATAAATATTACCTACTGGATGCATGGATACAAAGAGGAGTTCTCACCTGGTGTGACATTTCAACACAGTCCTCGGTGAAGCCATCATGGTTGTTGGGTTCTCCTGGAGCCCAATAGGTGAAAGTTACAATGTGTTCATTGGACCACATGAACATACCAGCCACGGCCAGGTCGTTCAGACCAGTCCACACGTCACTGGTGGCTGCAGAGCGAAACAATCACACATTTAGAAAGATTGGTCTCTGATCTCCAGCTCTATGTTTTTTTATTTAATTTTATTTTTTCTTTCAATCTGCATTCACACCCATGTAGAGGTAGCTCTCCACCCAGCTCTGCTCCTTCATGGAATGAATGGAAACAAGCTCAGCGCCCAGACTCCTGCACACACTCCGAGCAGAGTGCCAAGTCTTTTTGTCTCCGAAAGGTTTGTAGCAGAAGTCTCCGAACTCATACCAGTCAGGCCCGGAGCATCTCAGCTCTGATGGAAGGATGAAGGGGAAAAAAAAGGATTCAGCAGAAAGAATGAAGGACGCTGGACATAATCAAACTGATTACGAATAAATCTTCACTCACCCCCGTCTGAAAAAGTATACGATACATCATAGTCTCCATCAAACCTGCAGACAAAAAATTTTTAGCTGTCGCCAAGCTACATAAAAAAAAAAAAAAACCTGAGAGTTAAAGGATAAAACTCACTGTCTGGAGGTGATGCCGTTCCTGGTGGAGCCGGGATAAAAGTTTTGACCCGGCGCTTTTAACAAAGTGCAGTCTCCTCCGTTCTCGTTGAGAACAACTCCAGCATGGATGGCTGCTGCACAGATGTTCGAGTCCTGTTGCAAAATTAGATGAAAACAAGCAAATAAGAAAAAAATAAAATAAAATCTAGATACACCAATACGCCAAATATCTTAAAGTGACGCAGGTAATGGAACATAATTACATACCCCACGATATACCGATGTGCCGTACACCAGGTAATCTGTGTTAGCACAGCCTGCTGGACAATGCACCCTAAAAATACAGCGAGATTATAGCATAAAGTATAGTCAGCCAAATGCTGCAGCATCAATGAAATATCTTGGAATTGACTCACGTCATTTGAGAAGTGGAAAAATTGAAGTTGGGCTTATTGGCACATGTAATTGCGTCTGTGAAACCAGAGTTAGATAAAAATGTTAGAAACCAAAACAACATTTCCAGTGTTCTTTGGAATTAAAAGTCTTATGACTTCCTCACAGTCAGGGGTGCAACCCAGTACGTCAAACCGGAGCCCTGCCTGGCCGCTGAACTCCAGTGGACGGAGGCGGACATACCGAGCGGACACAGGGGTGCCCAGCAGCTGGGTTTCAGGGATGTTTCTGTCTATTGAGCCTGGGAAAAACTGCAAATAGTAAAAGTACAACAAAGAATGATTATAATAAAGATTAAAGCAAAAGCACATTTTTAAATCTTCCAAACTAGAAAGCCTTTAATACATGATTACTTTGAGGGTTTTTTTGTTTTTTTTTCAGATGGTGATTAAGGTTTATACACATTTTCAGATTACAATTCCTTCCACTCCATTTAAAAGTCAGATTTTCTCATCTCAGTCCATAAAATTACATTTTTAAGCTCAAACATAAAAGTTAATACATTTATTACAAACAGTCATCCTGCTTCACATAGGGAGACTGAAAACCGGACAGTTGATGGATGTCATTTTCAGATGAAGAAAAAGATCAATTCTGGAAATGCAAATGTTTTCTCGCAGCAGATGGAGTACAAACCCTGTCTTACTCACATCTCCATCAGCAGTGTAGTAAGTCCAGCTTGCCCCGTCCATGCTGTGCTGCAACTTATATTTAGTGACCCAGTGGTCATTCTGAGGACAACCCTGGATTACAATCCCAGTTACTTTCCTGGTCTCACCCAGATTCGCTTGGATCCAGCTTGAAGATCCTGAAAGTGGACACACAAGAGGTCATGTTTCACCTGGAAATCAATCTATCAGTGGCTCTTCCCCAGAAGTCTAAATTCAATCCTTATTGTCACGTTGAAGAAACGATGTAGAAAAAAATCATTTCAGACCACTTCCTGAGGGCATCCAGCAGGAGTTTCCATTCAAACGGGCTTTGTCCGCAGTAAAGGCGCCGATGGAAGAAGAAGCAGAGAGCTGGAAGTCCGTGATGTTCCCATCCTCGACACCCAGGCCGTGCAGACACACTGTGGTTATAGTTTGTGTAATGAACATGTATCAAAAGTATTGTGAAGAAAATAAGGCAATTTCTGTTCTGCAGTTTTTGCACCCCCTAATGTATTTTTTGTGCATTTTGTTCTTCCAGAACCACTGTCACACAGTAACATTATTTGTTATCATTGAAGCAACTTGTGTGCATTATCATTTGATTTGGAAGGCTTATATACTTTGTGGTTTAAATCTAATGTGAATGCCTATTCACATTAGGTTGATTTAAGTCAAATGCCATGTTTCTGTTTCATTTTCATTTGACATGCATCCAAATCAACTAAAATTCACTTCATGTTTATTTTTCTGTGGAGTCATTAAGCAGAGGAATATTGTGTGGACGTTTTGTGCATACATGGCTTTACTGCAGTGTTATATTGTACATTGATGCAACATTTTCATTTCATCAACAATTTCAACCTGTTCTTTGGATTTCGATTAGGATGGTGTCTGTAGAGCTAAGCTTAAGTTCAAGAGGACAACGCTTAGTCAGGATTGGACAGATATTACTATTTTGTTTTTAAATGTCAATATGGAGTGACCATTCCCATGAAAATGAGGAAAAAAATATATTACCTTTTTGCTCACAGCTATATACGATCTCCAGATATTTTGAGATAGTAGGGCAGGGGTCTTGCTCAACGTGGGCGTACGCGAAGCAAAAAGCACGGTTATCGCACGCCTTTCTGTACTGGGGAAGAACTCCTTCGACTGTACAGCTCCCTGTAAAACAGACAAAATCATATCCATATTTTCTTATTAAATGGTACTGATTACAGTGTGTCGAGCAGAAGCAGTGGTCGGCTATTTTCATCTGCTGTAAACTCATTTGTAGCAGAACCTTCTGATTCCTCAAAGTGAGGGCAGATGTCGTCGCTCTTGCGGCCGTAGAAAGCAGACTGGATGTTTATCACGCTTTCCTGAGGGCAGTGAAGGATAGCGGCGGATTCTTGGCACACGATTGCCGTCAAGAAACCTGTAACAAGAATTAATACTCGGGATATTTAATTGGGTTTGTCGACGAATCGTGTTGGAAAGCAAAAGTACGCAGATGTCCTTTTTTACCGTCATGTGGTGGAGGAGGCTCGGGTGTTTTCCCTGGAAGGAAGAAGCTCGTTTTAAGCTCTCTTTTGACCTGGTTGCAGTTCACCATCAGCAACGTTTCAAGCAGCATTCCTCACCTCTCCGCTTGCAGATATATCCTCTCTTGTTCTGGCAGTTGTCGTCGTTCCAGTAGCCGCCGTTAATAAGTATCGACAAGCAGTCTTCACCGAAGTAATCATCTGGACTACCTGCGGGGGAAACACAAATCTTGCTGTCTGACGTTGTTTTGTTTAGTTTTTTTTGTTTTGTTTTGTTTCTTTTTCAGAAGTAACTCAGAGTTTCCTCAGAGTCTTATATGGACCTGCGTTCCAGCGAATGTATCTGAATGGAGAGCCGTCCGTCCACTCCCAGCCGCCCTCCGTGATGGAGTCATGACCCCCCATCCACAGGGAGATCCCAGTGGGAGCCTGCTGGATCAGGCCTGGGATTGAACAACAAGAACATTTCAATGGGCTGCTTTTCACAGCGATCGATTCATTTTTGTATCGCTCTGGACCCAGTATGTGCTTTATTTGATCGACCAATGACAGCGATGGTGTGTGAGCATCGCATAGCACACCTCTTTGGATCTCTTTGTAAGGATGGCATAAAGTTTTAAATCATTAAAAATAAGTTTAGCAACTTGTAGGAATTCCTTCTTGTTTAGCAACAAGAAGGAATCCACACACTGAAATACTATACTGAAAGTCCTAAAAGTGTGGTTTAGAAAAACCCTAATAAAACTAATCCGAACCCGACTTCAAGTGGGATTTGCCTTATTAGATTTTTTTTGTCAATGCAAACTGACAATAACTTTGGGGGGTGGGAGGGAAAGACTTTAAACTCTAAATACCCTGTATGAAAGCCTGCTCAAAGGGTTCAGTGATACTGAGAAGGTCCCCTCCCTGGTTGACACAGTCAGCTCGAGCCTCCGCCCAAGTCCTCATCGACAGGTAGTTGAACAGGTAGCAGAAGTCGTTGAAAGGGTCAGAGGTCCACGAGCCGCATTTCTCATTCCATCCTGCAGCAAACACAACTCAGACATTCACATGCATGGAAACACCGAAGCGTTTACTATGCGTTTCAGATCTAAGAGGAGAACAACGTCAAGTTAACCTGGTCCAGACGTCGGAGGCTGAGGAGGAGGCCCTTGACCCTTCGCTACAATGACAGAAAGCAACGATTTACTGCAAAGGGACAAGAAAGACTAGAGGAGGTACAAATGTATATGAGCATCTCACCTTTTTTGCAAACAAATTCTTTGGTGGCAGTGCATTTGTCGTCGTTAATCTTCCCAGGGTCAGGGTGAGTCATTCCCGTCAGGTGAATGCAGTCCTCGTTGTTCTCCCAGTTGTCTGGCTGGTTTTCTACCCACGGCAGGAGATCCTGAGATCATCGGCAGAGAGCGGCACAAACTGAGATGCTGCTCTGACTGTGGCAGTCAGCGTCTTCAGCAGGAAACGGGAGTGTGGTGGGTGACATTCCTTGTGGTTGTGCTACTTACTGCATCTGATCCATCAGTGTACACAAACTGGTTTTCAATATTGATGTCATTCAAACCCACCCAGGCTTCACCTGGCATGTGAGCTGCAATGAGAGAAAAGAAAAAGAAAAGAAAAGCACATCCAAGTACGTCAACAGGCAGTATTCAAACCCGCTGACACCACAAACTGCAAAGTGTTATTTATTCAAATGTACAATAGCACAAACATAGAAGAGGATTAGGGTAAATTGAAAAAGAAAAAAAATAATTTGCCACAATCAGAATTGTTTGAATTGTTAATGCACCATCAGGCAAATTTAGTCTTAAAACTCAAATCTATCAAGTAAATTTGGGACAGGTTCAATTGCAGGTTGAAAGTTTCTTTGGATTCTGATGTAGATTGACACAGAATTACAATTCAGAGTTTAAAGTCAGATTTCTTCTTTTTTTTCTATTATTTTTTAGAGGCTCTGACTCTTCAAAATTGTAAAGTGAAATCAAAATCATTTAAAATGTTCACACATAAAAATATAAACAGTGTGGTGTTCAGCTCTATTTACTCCAGCATCCCTAAATAAAAAACAGTGAAAAACAGTTTTAGTCGTAGTGTAATTTATATGCTCTTCTGTGAATCTGTCAGAACAGCTGCACGCCACACTTTTTAGATTTTTCTTGGTAACAAATTTCGAAATTTCCCTCCCACGTCACAATTATGCGCCGCCCTTTGTTGGTCGATCAAATCACATACAATCCCAACAGGATGGACTGAGATTTGCAGTTGTATCTCGAACAAATTCAAAGGTGTAAGAATATTTGTGCAAGCCGCTATGTTTTCTTAAACCGCAGTGATTTTACGTCACAGCTGCTCACCGGTGAGGAAACTGAGCTCTTCCTCTGAGTGAAAGCTGACCAGATGACCCTGCTGTTCGACGCAGTAAGCCTCGGCATCTTGCCAGTTTTTCACCTGCTCAGTCTCAAAGTGGTAGCAGAAGTCCTTATAAAGCAAGTATCCACGGTCACAGTAGCCATCTGAAGCAAACAACACCGCGGTCACTGGTGGAGCTATTAAAACATTAAACCAGTAAATAGGAACGGGGAACGGAGCGTGAAAACTAACTGACCAGGAGACGCAGTTGGTTGAGGGTTCAGTCCACCGGTCATCTCACAGATGTAACCCAGGCTCTTGAAGCAGTTAGCTGTTTCCCATTTGCCCTCATAGTTCCCTGAAATAAAGGGCTTATTCTAGAAGCTAACAAGAGGAACCATTTATTATAAACGGAGTGACAGAGTGAAGACCCCACCTGTGTAGATCTGGCCACAGTCCCAAGTGTCTTCAGTGTTTCTGGGCCAGCCAGTACCGTAGTTTGAAAACGTGATTTTGCTTTTGTCCGTCCATTTAAAGTCTCCGTCCTGGTACATGTCTGGATGCAGAAAAAGCAGGGAAATAACCAGAAGGTTATATCAGAACTGTATGTCATGGCCTAAAAATTGGCTTTTTAATCCGTTTAGGAAAAGAGGATTTACTCAAAGTCCTAACCTGAGAAGCCGATCCAGATATCAGGAATGTCCACTTGGTGAAAGTCCGGAAGTTTCCCATTGATGAAAAACTGCTCCTCTTGACTTTATGATGCAAAAGACAAACAAGAAGATGCATCCCACTCCCTTATAAAAATGCAAACAGCAGCAAAAACAGAAAAATGTAAACTGCATGAGCTACAAATGCTACTTTGGAAAATAGTGGCATAAAAGTTGCAAACTGCCACTTACACCATGGAGACAAGACACCATGTCATGCTGCAGGAGCAGAACGATTTAATGCAAAGTCCATAAATACTGAGTGATAAGACTTTTCATTTTGCTCATGCGTGTATAAAGTAAGTTTCTGCACACACCTGAAACATTAACAAGCAGATAGAAGGTTACATGCTCAGCAAACGCACGAGTGAAACTAGAATTGCTTAGCTTAGCCATGCATCCAGATCTTCAAAGAATGCGGCTTCAACAGTTCCGACAATTTAAAGTCCTTTAAGTGAGGTGGCTGAGAACGGGTCGGAGTGATCAGAGCTTTTATGGTTGCTGCTTAATTCTGCTGGTCAACTTACAAAAAAGACAAATGTCTTGTTTGTATCATGCTGCATGAAATTTAAGAAAAACTTAAAAATACATATATATATAGTTTAATAAATGAGCTGTATCCGTAGCTGCTTTACTTAATTTGTGTCTCCAAGCTAACAGTGACCATTTTCAACTCATCATGCATGCAATGATGATAACGTCCACGTCAAGCAATTCTAACCCGCGTAGACGACAGGCACATTTGTTCATCCATTTGTTCAAGCTCTTCATCCTCTACCTGTTTATGAACAGCAGGTGAGCCCCCATCGCAGAGCACTTGGTGACAGCTTCGTACCAGGTGGTCAGCTGATTGACGTTGCTGACAATCCAGTAGCAGCTGCCATTGAAGCTCTGCCACCCTGGAAGACAGATGGCTGGGCGGGGAGGAGAGCGGGTTGAACGAGACACATCAGGAAAATCCAGACAGCTCGAGTGAACTTCCAAAAACATCATCGCCAGGGGATGACAAAGTGCTGGGCTTACTGCTGATTAGACGCTTGCACATGTATGGGCGCTCGTATCGGCACAAATGGGACCTCCACTTTCCAAACGCTTCTGATGAGTCTTTGACCAATGCAGCACACCCGCCCACCTGCGGATCTCTGTTAAACAACTACAGCTTTATCCTAAATTCATCACATTTTTACTAATAGAAGATGTCATTTGTGAAAATGGGTTATTCTTCTTACACTGTAGAGGTCACCGCCCAGTTGGTGAAGCTCACCGGCATTGCATCGGACCAGGCAAACTGGCTGTTCCCAGGGTCAACCTGACACGAAATCTTGTTGCATTTCTGGAGAGACAAAGTTCATCTTCACATTCACGTAGCGCTGCGTTGGTCATCTATTCCCAGACAGGCAGGCGAGCCTCTCCTTGCCTCGACAAGTTCCTCTCACCAGTGTGGACAGACCAATCCAGAAATCCAGATGTGTCGACGACAGCGTTCCCATCACGTAGGTGTTTTCTGCCTGTGAGGTTATGGAAACCAGATCGCCTCCCTCCTCCACACAGTCATGCCTGGCTGCCGACCAGCTCTTCATCGTTTCGGACTTAAACTTGTAGCAGTTGGAGCCGTGCTGCCTCCAGCCGCTGGCTAAGTCACACTGGGGGGCTGGGTTTGCTGCAAGGCAGGAATAAAGGTGGGGGGAAAGGCTTCAGGTGTGGGAAATGTCATTACATTTTACATCTTTCAAAGAAAAGCTCTTTGAGGCAGGGAGCATCCTTTTTTTTCCCCCTGTAAATATCCTCTGCACATAAATGCACTGAAATGCCACAAGTTAAAATATCAACAGGTCATATCAAAACAGAGGAAACGTGCTAGCATTTGTAGCATTTTTACAAACTTCATCTGAAAACACCATCAGTATAGGATAAGAGAATGAATTTTCTACAGAACCCAGAAACAAATGATATTTAGATGATACATTAAAGTTAAAAGCGTATATAGAAAGCGACGCTTTCGCTCCCTTTAATGTAGCAATGTTTTATCTTTGATTACTTGGTTCTGTGTTGGATTAAAAAATGGGATCTTTGAAATATTTATGTTTGTTATTAGCTGAGGAATTTATATCTAGTACAGAAATATTTAATAATGTTAATTAATGAAGAAACTGATTCTCTACTATATTCGTAGATGATTTTAGGTTTTGCGCGCAATTGCATCATAGATCTTCATCAAACACTGGATCTAGCTCAAACATCACACCACAAGAAGTGTAATCAGGTAAAAACTGTTGCAGAACAGAGCACCTAAAGAAAGAATGGTAAAAATAAAATAAAATAAAAATAAGCCATGTAGAAGTGGCATTATAAGTTTTCTTACCATTGATGTATTTGCAGATATATTTCCTGTTGTTGCTGCAGTTGTCATCGTTCCAGTGTCCAAAGTCGTATCCCACCACCTCACCGCAGTGCTCCACCTCGTTATAGTTATCAGGCTGGCCCGACATCCAGTACCTGAGGAAGCAGGGATGGTGTTGTTTTCTTGAAAGCTTCACAAATAAAATCTAGACCCTCGATGTTGCGAATTTCCCTCTGGGATTATTAAAGTATATTCATCCATTCATTCATTCATTCATTTAAGGAGTACCATTAAACAGATTGGGCTTCAAAATTTGAAGCAGTGGCACACGTACGATAAATATTCTATAAAAGGCTTCCCGTCACTCCACTCCCAGACGTTTTCTACGACCAAGTCGTTCAAACCGATCCAGAAGATCTCTGTGCCGATTTGTGTTCTCACCCATAACTAGAAAAAGAGACAGAAAAAAAAAATGGCTTAAAAACGAACTTGAAACTAACTTTACAATCATGTGTGTCAGAGCCCCTCACCCTTTCATGGATGTCTTGAATACTCATCAGGTTGCTGCCCTGCTCTATGCAGTAGGCATTCGCCTCAGTCCACGTCTTGTTGTCAGTGGAGAAGAAGTAACATTTACTCTCGTACTCCCTCCAACCTTCCCGACACTGGCTGTGAGCTAAAGAGAGAGAAAGAAATGTTGAATGTTGGTCCACTCTGATCACTGTCTAGTCTTGTAGTGACTATTAATCTGGAAAAAGACAGCGCGGCCACTGGTTTTTAAAAACAACACAATTTCACGAGCCGATATCACAATCGATATTTTACTTTGAGGTATTTTTTATTGATTGGACTATCTGAAAGTGTTTTTTCCTCTTTTCATTTCCATGTTTTAATGAAAGTTAAAAGCTTCATATAAGGTGGAGAATTAAATTTTTGGTTGGCAAAAGATTTAAAGCATAGATTGGAAAAGCGAGATCTTTGTTGTGGAGCTGCGGCAGCATCTGTCACTCTTTTGATTAATAAAATCCTTGTAAGTATCAGTAAACCAGTAAAGACATGCTGTTGAATGCATATAAAGTTAAAATGTTAAAAAATAACTTGTTGAAATTAGAAGCAAGGAAAACCATTGCAGTGATGGAACTTATTTCCTTATAGTCCTTTTAATAAGACATTGGAATTTATTTTTTTTTACTCAATCAGCAACTTAGCTCCTGTATTCAAGTGTCATCCTGTCATGTTTAGACTTACATCTTTTTCTGGTATCAAAGTTTCTTCTTTTTTGTTCAAGAATTTTTTTCTGCACTCGATTGCAACACTTTACACCGGCCCAGAGCAATGTTACACTTGAAAGTGCACGAGCTACAGATTTAAAATATAGATAAAACAATTGTCAACTTATGTTTGACTGGGTGATTTCAGGTGGAACGGTGAATAATAAGAAGGTGCTCTGCCAGGGTGGCATCAAAGAGCCGCCCGTCGATAACACATGGCCTAAAAGTCAAAGAGGAGGTCACAATGTCTTCATTAATCCATGAAACATATCCTAGACTGCTATACCCTAACTTAAGGGTATAAGTAAGGCAAGAAACATTTGACATTATTGTAACCCTTGTCCCAGGTGGAAGTAAATACCTAGGTTATCTGTTTACAGAAACTTACTTTGGGATTTTCAGATTTAATGAGAAGAAAATGTAAACATTTCCATTCTCCCTTTTTTTTCTGTAATTACATAGAGTAATTTTTGTTATATTGTCAAAAGTTAAAAGATATTGCTTAAAACCAGATTTTAAAAAAATATATAAATAAAACTAGTCTTTCCTATTCTCTTTATTTTCAAACACTGGTCTCTTCCAATAATTTTCAGCAATGTTTTTAAGAGCCTAAAAGAGTGGCTCTGCAGCCGCAGGTTGCTGACCTTTGAACTTTAGGTCTGTCGTTCCAACAGGTCGGCTTAAACAATGTTCACTAAATACTCTGATTATTCTACATGCTGCACATCGTAGTTTTTAGAAAGCCAGTAAATCATTTTAATGCTCATCAGTCGTAAAAGTCTCATGACCGGTTGGCATTTACAGACTCTGTCAGCCAACTTTGGATTCCCACACAGATCTTTAGGTGAATGTTTGACAAATTTACAGACAATATAGTAGAATCACATGTTTTGCACAGAACTTTAACTGGTTGAAAGGCCACCTAGGAAAATAGAAATAGTCACCTCATAGAAGTTATTTATTTTTATTTTTTCTTTAGTCTACTGTTGACCATTTACTTTGGCTATCATCGTGAGACAATGACTTGTTTTTGTTTTTTTTCGTGTTTTGCGTACAAATTATAGAACAATAAAAGCCGTTAATTTTCTTTAATTACTCCTCATGACGGTCAATGTCTCAAGTGATTCCACATACTAGACAAGTTGTAACACAAACACATCTAAGAGCACTTCAGAGTGGCTTATTAAGCTAACATGCATGTTTTTGGGGTGTGGATACTCTCTGGAGCCGGAGTATCCAGAGAGATTACACACATGTACAGGGAAGACATAGAAACTCCGAACAGAAACGCTGGATTTGGAATCCACTCAGATGCTGCAAGGCAACAGAGCTAAGCGCTACGCCACTGCAGGCACATAAAAGCTAAAATATTTAACAACTGTGTTCCTTAGAATGAAACCATTTCCCTCTGAATAATAATCGAAGAGAAGGCATTCATGTAAGACATTTTATCAGAGAAAATTTACAATGCGCCACAAAAAAAGAGAAAATTTTATGTGAAAAAAATTGAAATAAACTAAGTTGCTCTTGTAATATAAAAAAAATTTAAAAATATATATCCTTTATTCAAATTACAGTTACTTATGTGTTTCATTTTCTTTTTTGTCATTTTTGTAACCTGCAGAAACAGACATAAATGATCCAACTGAATCTGTTTCCATTTGTATGGTTTTGAGAAAGTTACTGAATCAGATTCAAAACTTCAAACAACTAAATATATTCACACATTTTATAAAAGAAATGAATATATATATATATATATATATACACTCACCACAAGCAAGAAACGAAGCAAATACGAGCAGCTTCAGAAGAATACTTCCGTCCATTGTTTAATTTCTTGTGTTTGGCTTTCAAGGTGATTCCCTGTACATCCTAGTATTGAGTTGTTGTTTTTTTTAGCCTTCCTGAGCTCATCAGTGTGTGTTGTGCTGGATCTCTAAGTGTTCAGACTTCTGAGCATCTTCTCTTTAGTTCTCCTCTTTTCAGCGTTTGTCCAGAGTCCAAAGACTGAAAGCAATAAAGCAGAGACGAAAAAACAAGGCAGTGTGCAAAGGCATACTGTCATGACTTCACAAATTAAGGATGGCCTGATTTGAAATTCCAAGAATGGATTTTGTTCTACAAACAAATTCCTTAGAATTCATGAATCAGCAAGAAAGAATAAGAAAAATAACTTAATACGTGAAATAAAACAATTTGTGTTTATTTCTTAATATTCTTCTTTCCTCTGTGTTACTTGATGTTTCATTTACAAATAAACTTACTTTTGAAGAATAATGTACACTTACCTCACCAAAACAGTTCTGCCCACCCTTGTTGCAAATTGATAAAAGCTGACAGAAAGTAACTCGATTAGAGCAACAGATGGTTCTTTCAGAAAATTGCAAATGGAACTTTAAACCTACAGGAAGTAAAATACAGCTAAGTCTTTTTCCTCAAAACTCCCAAGCCTTTGTTGTATGCAAACAAATAATAAAAAAAAAAAAAATTAAAAAAACACATTACATAATGTAATTACAGGATGATTGCAGGAATAAACATAATACTTTTGACAGGATGACCCAAAAGTCCAGAAGCCACCGCATGTCAGACACCAATTAACTTAAACTGCTCTGATCGGCTTCCACCTGTTACTTTTTAACAAGGCTTCATAAAATGCTGCAAAACATTTAAAATGAAAATGTAATTTGTTCTTCTTCATACAACTTCACATGGATGAAGTGCCTAGTAATTTATTAGCGAGGAACTTTTCCGGAAAACACAGGTCTCTAATTTATTTTTCTCCTTTCAGTTTTTGTACAAAGAGACAGCACTCACTGAATGATGTGTCTTTTGTAATTCAAAAGCCTGACAACTATATACAAGCAAGGTCCCGTGGTATAACTTTTGCTGGATACTTAATCGGAGAGCTAATTTAAATTTGCTAACTTCCTGGAACAAACCGTGTACATTTAAAAAAAAAAAAAATTCTCAGTGGGGTTAAGATCACAAAACAGCGAGAAGAGCATCACGGCTCCTCTATAACTTCTAAGAGCCGCTTAACTGAGGGCCAGCCTGTGTATCATTTAAGCCTGTTTCATTTTCAAACCTGTGTGGATTAGAGAAAACTTGCATCAAATGTGTGCACCTAATTCTTAATTTTAAAGTTCATTCAAATTCTTTCATCCACATTGAAAATTTTTAAGTCATGTTTAAGTCCCTGATGAATGTCTGAGAAAATAACCAGAACTATGTTTTTTAATTATTATTATTATTATTATTATTTGTAAAAAAATATATATATCTTATTGGGAAATTTTAGTACATTTTATAGTTTAAAAACAAACAAAAACAAAAAAACACTATGAAATATTCCTGGCATATGGCCAACAACTACTGCAAGTTAGACTGAGAAAAGAAAACTCGGACCCCATTAAATAATATTCAAACAACTTTATTTAATAATTTCATTCCAACACTATGTTCATAAAGCACAATATTGTCAAACACCTCACATTTCACACATTAACATTTAAAAACACAAAACTGGCTTCAAGTTTGCTAGAAAAATGATTGTTAAATTTAACACAAGATTTGTGCAACACTTTGTATTTTTATCTTGTACAAACAGCATATCTGAAAGAGTCATTTGTAGTCCTATTATGAAAATTCTGCCAAAGGTTATAAATATTTGAAATCTTCCATATGGCAGAACTAACAGTTCCATATGCTAACAGAAGTTAGCATATGGCTAAACTGACATACTTGTATGAACATATAACATGAAATTTCCTAATTTGGACAAAAATATATTCAGACCTCACGTCTATTCTAGGAAAATAGAGAACAGCAATGGATTACACAGTTAGGAAATGTTCGATTAAATGTTTATATGTATATTGAAATATAATGGAACCGTTTTCCAGATACAAAACTCGTCTGAACAGCGTACACGTCTAAAACATCAAAAACGATTAGGATTTCTGACAGTCCAGCTATCATCATTCACAAATCTCAAATTTTAAGGGAAATATTGTCGAACTGAAGCGGTGAAACGTATTGCTCTGATCTCTTTACGGCGCCTCTGTCAGCAATGGAGAAGCAATATTAATTCAGCAGATTTCAACTGGATTTGTCAGTGCTTGTTCTGTTTGGCACTTGCAGGAGTGTGAGTCCCCGAGCGTTAAAAGGTCCTGAAAGCGAGGACTGATTTGTTTCTAGGCTTCGCTGACCGGCACTGTTCCTTATCGGATAAGTCAAAGGATAAATGTCGGCTGGTTCAGCTTAAAACTAGAGAGAACGTGAAAAAAATTGAAAATGCTGGGACAAAAACTTGGGAGTGAGAGTAAAGGAAAGCAACTTCACATCCTAACTGATAAAAACGAGCCAGTAAGATACTGATCAGTCACATCGAATCCGGACAAACGGAGCAAATGCAGCAAAGTAGCGGCCGTCTTCTCAGAGAACTTTAAATCCTTTCATACTGGCCCTTGTTGCAGTCTTTATTCTGAATACATTAATCCTCTGGTCAGCAACCAACTCCGTTAATCCTTCCTTTAAATAAGAGCTCAGTAAATAATATCCACTCAAACAAACAAAAAAATAAGTACAAAATACTTCATTAAAGATTGCAAATACCACCAGAAGTTTAGAGACATAAAATTGTCTGTGAAAAAAAAAAAAAATCTATATATATATAGATATATAGATATATGTATATATCTATATCTATATATCTATATATATATATATTTTTTTTTAATTCAAGTCTGTTATTTTTCCCTAATCATCCTCGGATACGGTGTGCTGACCGAACATCGGCCTTCGGTGTGAAGGCGAGTAGTAGCTTCGCTCGCCGTGTGCTTTGTGCTGCGATTGGATCTGACGGTGACGCTGCGGTCGGTCACCTTGTCAAACGCGGGGCGGTCGTCACATGCAGTTGACCACGTTGCTGGAGCCCTGGCCGACGTCCCTGATCTGGCTGACGTGACACAAGCACACGGCCACTCCGGCTCCGGCTCGGCAGTGGGACACGGAGCCCACCAGCTCCCATCTGAAATTAAAATGAAATTTATAGAGCCGGTTAAAAGTCTGCAGCTGAACAAATCCACGTGAGGTCAAAAAAAAAAAAGAATAAAACTCAGAAAACACTTAAGGACAATACGATTCTCAAAATAATTTTGACAATAAAAAAATCACTTTATATACTCAGTAAAATTTCAAAAGGATAATGTCCTGCCCTGTTTTAATGTAAACAGATCATAACTTGACATACTTCGGATTTCACTTGCTTTGCAAACAATTGTCTTCCTGAACCCATCTGTTACATCACATGCTGTGCTTTGAGAGAAGCTGAAACATTTTTTTGACCATCTAAGCAAAGGGCTAAGTTTGTGAAGCACATTGAAATATGTAGCAAGCTAAATTATTAAAAAGCCACCTGATCGGAGAGGAAACACGCCTAAGCCACGCAGTCAACCAAACTGCTCCAAACATTCTGCTTATTGGAGACTTCAGCTGTTAGTGTCGAATCAGACATGTTTTTCACAAATCTTCATCTTACACAAACTTTTGTTGGGGGGAAAAATTAAATAAAAAAAAGAAAAACAGATACTGCAGCATCCAGAACGTCTCTCTGGATGCTGCAGCGATGTTCTCTCCTCACCTGTTCATCCTCGGCTCAAAAGCCTCCACCGTGTTCAGGTAAATGTTCCCGTTGTGCCCCCCGACTGCAAACACTCGGCCCATCACGGTGGCGACCCCGACTCCACCGCGCGGGGTGGTGAGCTCTGCCACGTACTCCCAGCGGTGCATCCGGGGGTCAAAGCGCTCCACGGAGCTCAGGGGGGAGTTGTCGTCAAAGCCACCTTAGAAACGTCACCGGAAAAGATACATTTATTAAAAGATGGTTGCCCTCATGTAGAACGAGTGTGTATATAACATAAACAGTTATGTGCGAAACTGATGTACGAATCTGAGCAAAATAACATTGTAATTAACTTTGCAATCTAACACCATAAATGCTGAAGAAACTCTTCAACTTCAACCTCTGCAATAAAAAAACCCAGCCTGTGAATAAGTGACCAAAACAGCTTTACAAAACATGAACTTTTGTCTCAATTCAAGCCTTTGAAAGCATGTGATGAGTGTGCATCAAAACGGGGGAACTTTCTGTACATCTCAGCTGCATTTCTCAAGACATGCTGTTTACAGCTGCAAGCGACGTTACATAACCCCGACAAGAATCGAAGAGACGCCGTGCTTCTCTCACCGACAACGTAGAGGCAGCCGTTGAGTTTGCTGACGCCATTCCCGGCGCGCCGCTGGCCCATCTCGCACACCTCCGTCCACTTGTTGAGGTGGGGATTGAACCGCTCCACACTGGAAAGTGACGCCACGCCATCATTTCCTCCCACTGCGTACACATAGTTCTACAGAAAATAAACAACGTGCTGAGAATCAAATCATCTAACAAACAGAAAAAATGATTGATTTTTTTTTCTCCCTCGTGCTTTTACCCCCAAAGCCACAGATCCAACTCCTCCTCTGGGCGTGTTCATCGGAGCCACGGCGCTCCAGCTGTCGTTTTCGATGTCGTAACGTTCTACGTCGTTGAAGCAGGAGTTGTCATCGAGACCTCCGATGGCGTATATGGGACCGCCGAGAGCTGCCAGTGCTATTCCCCTCCTGAAAAAAAAAAAGGGAGCGTTTAAGTTAAACAAATGGAAATGAATGAAACGGCGCTCTGGGATGCGTCAGGTTGTGTGTGTACCTTTTGGTATTCATGGAGGCTTTCATCATCCACTTGTTGGTGAGCGGATCAAACATCTCCATATTCCCCAGATGTTCGTTGCCATCATGGCCGCCGACGGCATACACTTTACCTGTGGTAGGAAAGAAACACCCAACATGCAGGAGGAACTTCACAACAAACAGGCAAGAAAGTAACATCAATGGGAGTTCTTCCAATTTGTGACAAATACTTTATCAATACCGAGTTCCGTATTGTATGAGCTACATAATGTTTATCATGTTTTGCTTTATTTTCTGAAACATTGGAACAAGAATCTCTTCTCACCTCCGACAGATATCACACCCACGTGACGGCGTCTGCTGTTCATTTCAGGGCCAAAGAACCAGCTGTTTTTAGTAATGGAGTAGCATTCGATGCTGCGAAATGGGTCTCCAGAACCTCCCCGTCCCCCGACGCAGAACAGAACCCCTAGACAAGGAGACGAATGTCAACAAACAGAAATAACCGATAGTTTTGAGCTTGAAGACGAACACAAAATTTTCGAGTCACATTACGATTATAACCTTTGATGAGCTTTTCAAAATCTACAAAACTCTGATATTCTTAAATAAAATTCAGTCCAACAAATTACCTTCAGAAGCCACCTAAATAATAAGTGACGTTTGAAGGCAATTACAAGCCACACTTTTCAGATTTTATATGCAAAAAAAACCAAAATTTCAAACTGAGAAGAACATTTAATTCATCAAACTTTTAAAGGCGCTATAGGTATGGCCTTGAATTTGTTGCACAGGCATAAAGAAACCCGGTTCGTTTCTCGTGTGTGGCTGTGTCTTTTTAGCCCGGCAGAAATTACTGAGTGTTGCCGTGACAGCGGTACCTGCGGTGTGCCTCCGTGGGACGGTACGGGCAGAATACTCGAAGTCCAGAACCACCTTGTTGCTCAGGTGGAGGTGGTAGTTCCTGGCCTCATCCATCAGGTCACGGCAGTCCAGGTTCCCCTTGATCATCTCCTCTTTTGCCACGGTTCCCGTCAGAAACTCCACGGGCAGCAGCGGGAGCCGCACCTGGACAGAGCAGTGGATCCAACGACTGAGTCAAGAAATGAAACTACATGTAGAGCTGATAAAGATTTTCAAGGTGAATTGTCCTTGACTTCTTGAGGCAAGCTTTGAGATGTTAGTTCTTTTCCTTCCAGTTTAAAATCTAAAGTACTAGAAATCTATCTAAATTTGTGGTAAATATTTCTATAAAGGCTAGATTTTATATATCATTATTATTATTATTAAATAAATACAGTAGGTAGGAGATGTGTAAAATTATTTATTAGCACAGGATGAGGAGGAAGGCAATTTAATGGAATGACGCACAGAATGAACAAAAGTGAACTGGACTAGAAAACAAGACAAAAGGCCAGAAAGAAAAGTGTTGAGACACAAGGACAGAAGGAAACACGATAAGGGAAAGAACGGATAAGAAAGGACACTAGTAAGCCAAAAAAAAAAAATTTAAAGATGACTGAATAGAATGAAGAGCAGACAACATCTAGACATGCGAAATAAAGTCTAAAATCATTTAATTCATTCCTTTTCCATACAAATTGAGAAAATTAAACTAAATTCTTTACTGTCCTGCCTTTATTAGTAACTGTAGTCAAGATAAACATTTTCCGTCATAAAAACACCACTAAAATCTTCCGTCCTCTAACCTGAGACATGATCTGGTCCAGCCAGGCTTCATGGTGCTGTGGGTTCGCTTTCAGCCACTTCACAGCTGCGTTGTACACTTGTGTCTCTGAGTGGATGTTGAGGTCACAAGAGGACAAGAGCGTGCGCAGGTGTTGGGGCGACACGCATGTGAAATCCTCACACTCCACCACCTCGGTGAAGTGCTCGCAGGCGTAGCGGTCAGCCATGTCCATCAGGTCCACTCGGTTGTGGCTCTCTGCGAAGGTTCGCACTGCCAGGCAGTTGGTGGGGTGGAAGTGGGCCTTCATGTACTCACAGCAAGCTCTGGCAACCAACTCAACCTGACACAGACGAGCAGAGAAGGGCATTCACGCATTGTGGCATGAAATTCAAAATCATACATTCGGTTAAACTCAAGAGCTTACTGAGAGGGAGTTCTCCGCTTACCTGTAGGATGCAGGCGGCATAAAGCAGCGGCTGAACGTTGTCGACGGTCAAAGTCAGTTTGGAGGAGTAGGCGAAGTGCACCAGGTCCTGGATGGCATCTCCATCAAAGTCTTTAATCTCTATAAGCTCCTGTTTGGCTTCAGACATGTCTGATAGGAACATTGCCCTGAGGAGAGAAACAAAGCCCTAAAACTTTGATATGCGAGATGTGGGAAAAAAAAAAAAAAAAAGCAACTAATCTGTGACCAAAATGGTTCATTTTGTGGTGTAATTTTATTACCTAAAATTAAAAAAAAGAAACTCCTCTCAACAACAAAAAAAAAGAAAGTTGCAACTGCTATTTCGCACGTTGTTCATAAGTAGCCAGCTAGTATTGCTTATTTACCGTCATGATACCACAAGGTGGAACAGTGACTCAACAGGTTGAAAATACAGAGATAAAACAACAGCAGCAACTGATTTCAGGTGCCATGTTCAACCAAAAACATCAAACCGACCCATAAATTTGTACTCATTAAAAACTACCACTTATTGTGGCACACGTGGTATCGTCATAACGGACCAGGCTCGTTGTTTCCACGTGAAAACTGAAATGCTGACAGATGTTTCAAACAAATAGAAAAGCAGCCAAAGGATATCTTGTGTATGTAAGACAAAAACTAAACCTACCGAAAGTAGGGGATAACACAAGCTAGAACTAACTTGTGACACGGTATCAACCTACTGCCAACCTATAAAAAGGAGAAAACACAGAATACATGACACAGAAAAACATGGCGCATTTCATTTAATGCTGGCGAGAAAACAGAGGACATGTCCCTGTCTACCTTCAGCGTGACGTCACACAGCTCGCCGACTTCGTAGAAATGCCTGAGAGAGTTATGGAAATCCTTCCAGGCTTCGTGAGCCTCAAACACAAATGATCCGTCCGCCTCACATTCTGACTTTGGCGCCTTGTTTCCTGGACGTTTCTCCTTGGACTTCTGCTGTTTGGCATGCTCTGGCACCACATCCCCCGGTGCCATGGTGGGCTACAGGAAATGACACCTGCGAAGGTGAAGAGAGACAAACATCATAAACCGCTCGAATAAAGAGATCCTGGCATGAGAAAGCAGGCGAGTGGGAAACTTCAACTGGACGGACCTTAGAGTCTGCGTTTAAAGAGGACTGTTATGATCAAAGCTGCCCAGAGATTTATAAAGAAATAAGAAAAAAAAAATAAAATAAGAAAAAACTCACACCATTACAACAGGGATGTCCAATTCTCAAGAAATTACCCTGCTTCCTTTCTCCAACACATCTGAAATCTCTCTTCCACAGAGGCCTGGTAACAAGCCAGTAATGCATCTAAAAGTTGGAGCATAGTAGATCTTGAGGACCAGACTGGGACATCTCTACTTAGCATCAATGTTACCACAGCCCTTTTTTCTCCAACACTGACCATCTAGCAACCTTCTGCTGCATTTCCCCACAAATACAGAAGAGGTCAGGTTGAGGAATTCCCATAATAATGAGAACCAACTAAATATTTCAGCTTGGCAGCTGAAGGATATGGATAGGAGTAATATTTGTCACCTCACAATCTGAATAAAGTGAGCGCTATATTTTGAACAGGCTTTCTTTGCTGATACAAGTATTAAATTTCATTGCAGTCATCAAAACATCCTAAATGTGACTAAAGTTTTTATAACTGCACCTTGAAGAGGTCAATAACATATTGTAAACTTATGTGCAACTGAAACTGGGTTATAGTGTGATGCCCTGTGGTAAAGGCAAAGCAACAAAAAAAAAAGTGATTACAGTAGTTGTTTGTTTTGCAACAAAAGATTACGTAAAAATCTTACCTGCTGATAAATCCGATGAAAACACTATTTAGCCTTTAGCCAAAACCATTTAAGACTTGTTCGTCATTGAGAGTCAGAGAATAAAACACAATGTGGAAACTTCACCCACACCTCATGGCAGCTGTACTGTATCTTTTAAGCTTTAGACGCCTGACTCTGAATAGGCTCAGTGTACCACCCCTCATCACTAGTCCTCTCAGCTATGAGAGCAGAAAACATCAAGACCCATCAAACAAACTGAGGATCAAAAGACTTCCATCAACTCTGTTTCACTTTGTAGTTCCTCGACATGTTGAGGCATTAAGTTACATCTGCATCTACTTTTCAGCCTCACAGGTAACCAAAAGACTCCTGCTGTGCGAACAAAAATAATAATTCATGTTGTACATATGCTCAAATTTATTCAAAAATTCAACATCCACTTTTAAAATCTGCCTAATTATGTATAAAACACCAAGAGGAGACTTGGAAATGCAAAATGGAGGAAAGGATGGAGAGACAGGAATGGAATGATGAAGAGTTTACATTAAGAGATGGAAAGACACACTGGCAGATGTTTGGATGAATATAGCACTCCTATTCCATCTACAATTTTAAATCCACAAAAGGGCTTATTTTCTAAAAATGTAATATTTATCCTGGATGATGAAAAATATTTGGATAAAGAATCCAAATATTTTTCCATTCCATGTTTTCTTTTTACATGTCAATCCAGACTTATGGAAATGCTAAAATTGATTTTCATACTTTTTCCAGCTACAAGTATTTCTGTTTTTGACAAGGATGAGTCATATTTTTCACATCTTTTCAATAACTTGTGACACAAATAACATTCATAAAATGGATAAAATTTTACCCATTTTAAAACAAACCTATCTGTTTACAGACTGTGTGCTCTACACTTTCCTCTAAATAGTATGCTAGAAGTATCAGATGTCCTACATTGGACATATTCTTTCTTTCAAGTTTATTTGATAGGGACAGACACACATTGACATAGACAAACTGAATAAAACAGCAGTCCCATGTTTGCATCATGGTGCAATAGCAACAGCTAATTCGCAGCACTTGTCCCTAGATGGGCTTTTAAAAAGTAACTCTACAAATTGAAGTGATAATCAGTTAAAATATCACAACATAATATATACAAACAGCGAAATGTAAAACATCAAAAATGGGTGCATGTCTGTTTTTGACATAACCAGAGTTTTGTTTGATTTTTGAACGTTCTAAAACTGGTTACAGACTTTAAATAAACAGGAAGTGAGTTCCAAGTTGTAGATCCTCTCACAGACAGAGCACTTTGAGCAAAGGTGGTTCTTCGAAAGGGAACCTTACAATTTCCATCCAAAGCTGCTCTGGTAGATCTCCTGTTGCCCTGCAGTCTACATACAATCGTTTAATAGTGTTGGTGCAAGTCCATTTAAACACTTAAAAATCAATTTTAAAACATTATAATTTAGAAAATTTGTAAAATCCAAAATGCCAAATTTAACCAAAATGTGACAGTGGTGGAATCTAATCGGCTTTTGATATAAAACCTTTAAGGCCCGATTATACAGACTTGCTAGTGGTTTGAGTATAGTTTGATTAGTCTGAGACCAGACAGTAGGTAGGTAAAATGTGAGAGGATGAGTGAATTTAAAAATATCTCTGCACAGTGAAGTGTCAAACAATGTCTAATAATTTTAAAATAATTTATATTCGATCTAACAGTTTTGCAGATTTTATCAACATGGCTCCTAAAATTTAACTGAGCATCCAGAATTATTCCTAAATATTTCTCTTGTGATACTTGTTCAATAGGGTCCCCATTGATCTGAATATTCAAGGACTGTAATGATGTTTTCTTAATTGAAAAACAAATACACTTTGTTTTCGTTGTATTGAGAGTTAAGCAAGAATCCTTTAGCCATGTTGATAATATCTGCAGACTGTTCTGAATGTATAAACAACGGTGTCATCAGCATACATTTGCAGATTGACTTCAGGACAAATTTCAGGAAGACTATTAACATATAAACTGAAAAGGACCGGACCTAAGATGGTTCCTTGTGGAATCCCTGTTACAATTTTACAGAAGACAGATTTGCTGTTATTAATGACAACACATTGTTCACGATCTTCCAAATATGATTTAAACCAAGACAATGACCGTTCTGAGAAATTAAATGATGAAAGCCTTGAGATCAGTAAATTGTGATTCACCGGATCAAAGGCCTTTTTCAAATCAAGAAAAACTGCACCAGTAATTTGTCCCTTGTCAAGTGATTGTTTAACCTTTTCAAGCAACAAACTTACAGCGGTCTCTGTAGAATGTTGACGTCTGAAACCAAACTGAAGCGGATGCAGAAGATCATTACTTTCTAAATGCAGTATTAGTTGTTCCAAAATAATTTTCTCCAGCACTTTTGACATGACCGGAACCAGACTTATTGGCCTGTAGTTGCTGATTTCATGTCGACTTTCTGATTTAAAAATCGGTTTCACCAAAGATTTTTTCCATGCATCGGGAAATTGCCCTGTTCTAATGGAAATGTTAACTATTTGAGTTAAAGGTTCTACTAAAATGTTACTATATTTCTTTAAAAACATAGCGTCTAAATTATACATATCCTTTGCGTGAGAGTTACTTAAACTATCAATGGCATTTTGAACATCAGAGTAATGAATTTCCTTAATCTCAAAGAAATCAGAACAGTTTTTGGTCGGTTTTGTACCGTGTGTTTCCATTGGAGCTGGCAGAAACTTTGATGCCAAGTCCTTAACTGAAGAGAGGAAATAATCATTAAACATTGTCGCTAGCTTAGCAGGATCAGTTATAGTTTTTCCTTCTATTGCAAGTTCATATTTATGTTTAGTGTGTGCATTGGGATTCAGCAAACTGTTTAGTTTCATTTATTCAATGCTGTGATAAATGTTAAGAATCAATATGATTAAAAAGATCCTTAGCATATCTGACCCCGACTGTCATTCAAGACTCATGGGGGGAAAAAATACATCATATATTATACAAAGGTACTGCAGCTATATAAAGGGTTTGTTAAGACAGGGCACGAAAGCTAAAATTAAATCACAGCTTAAACTGCACGTCACAGATTGTCATGTATGGTTATAAACTAGTTTCCACATAGTTTACAGCCCTATTTCTAGACCATTAGCTTTCGTAATTCTTCGTCAACTGATCAAATTAATCGCTTCGACGATCATTAACGTGATAAATTAAGCTAGCTAGGCTAACGGTATGTTGACACTTAGCTTGTTTGCTAACAGCAACGGCATGACAGCTAGCTTGGCAGGGAACGGCGAGGATTTAACCATGGACTTATCAAAAAACTCATAGAACAATGATAGAAATTACAGTAAATTGTTCTAAAAAAGTTAAGTTATATCTAACATATATAAATTAGATACCTCATATCGCAGAACGATTTAAAATGCCGGCTTCTTTGAGTGGAACGTTTGGCACGGCTGTTATGACCGCAAGTGCTTCATGGGTATTGTAGTTCAGAAAATGACATCTGTAGCAGACTAGACATTTACCCAGACTCAGATTTATGAAGGCTACTGTATTTTCTCAGATTTCCCTGTCCTCCCCCGATTTCACAAAAAGGCTTAACAAGACAATTAGTATAGTAAAAATAATCATTTGAAATTTTATTGAAGGCATTTTATTTTAACTCATTGAATTTTATTGGACCATGAATATCTCCAAATCCCAAAGTAATTTGTCATTGTTAAGTTTCTCTCTGAAATATAAAACAAAATTGGTATCACTGAGAAATCAGTGGATAAAACAATGCTAAATTCAACTTTGAACCAGAGTACCAGTTATATTCTGTCAGTAGTTCATCCTGACATTTAAATAACTCAGTCTGCCTAACAGGACTTCCTGTACAGAGCACTAAGACCCAAAGTTAAAATGTAATTACATACATAGTTGACTTGTGCAATAAAGTCTCATAAAATTACACATTAACATTTTTGCACCTTGGCATAAGTCTTTACAGTATATCTGAGTTGTGTCTGCAAATTCCTGCAAGCAATTGTAAAAATGAGGAAACCTGAAACGAGGTCACGAAACTAACCTGACTTACACTCGCATGAAAAGGAGGAAACTGAAGGAAGCAACAATCATTACTGTTTCTGTACATGTAACATCTTTGCAAAAACTTTTTCTTTATAATTACAATTTGGGATGTTCAAAAAATTAAGTCACAAAACATCAACAGCAATTTGGTTATTTATTTCAAAAGAGTGTAAGATAATGTACATTTGCACACAAATACATGAAAATAGAAAGTTAACATGCCATTTAACGGATATTATTTGACCCAGTCGAAGGTACATTTCTGTGATGGCCGTCGGAGCCAGCATGAGCGCCTCCTGCTTGTCCTACTTGTACTGCTTCTTCTTCTTCAGGAGGGCGGCCTGAAGCGCGAGCTGGATGAAAAAAAAAAAATAATAATAATTGCAATTCCAAAAGTCAAAATATTTCTCTCCTTCCAGCCAAAACAGGTGATTTAGCCATAGTGAAATAAAAAATTATATATATTTTGAGCTACCTGTTTCTCTCTGAAGGAGCGTTTGCCTTTTGTTCTGACGTTCTGACTGTGTCTCATCATCATGAAGTTCTTCTTCCTCCTCTTTTCCTTGTTGCTGGTGCTGGCATGCGGGTTCAGCTTGGTCCGCTTCTTCATAAATTCCTTTCGATCCGTTCGTCCGGCCTAGACAGCAAACGTACCTTTAGTGGTCATCGATAACTGCTTATTGAATCCGGAGTAATCCAGTTACTCCGGATTCGGTGTAAAATTTGAAAGCAGGCGTAAGACGTTACCATGGCTGTTGCAAGTCGGGTTTCTTTGTCTGATTTTGGTTTTTTGTGCAGTTTCTCGATGTGTCTCAGCGTCAGCAGCTCCCCTCTGAAATGTTGACGAAAAAGAGAAAAAAAAAATATTTCAATATTTTTGCTCTGTTGTTTTCTGAGCTGCAAAAAGAAACAAAAAAACAAAAAAAAACAAAGCTAGGTTAGTAAATCCACATGTTAACAGCAAACAGATGATAAACTCTAAAATAATATTTTTTTCTTCAATACGTAAAATCAAGATCATTTTATAGATTATTATAAAACCCTGCTTTACAGTAATGGTTTTCTCACAGTGTGAATATAAAATCCTAATATATATATAAAAAAAAAAAAAACAAAACGGATCAAGACTCAAAGTAAGAAGGTTAGACAGAACTCTGTTGAATGCTGTTTTTTTCTTTGTATATTATTGAGATTCTTGAACAGAACTAGGTTAAAATCTGTTATCAGAAGGTCAAAAAACAAAAACGATTTTAAGTCAGATACAAAATTTTAAAAGGCAGAACTTAAATATTGTTCTGCTTTGTGTTACTCACTTATCCTCTTCATTGTCACTGTCTGCCATTTTCCTCTTCTGACCCTTCCCTGGAGCAGCGTTGACCTCCTTTGCCATTTGGGCCAGGCGGATTTTCTTGAAGTCGTCCTGAGTGAGGAGCCGGCTGCCGCTGACCGCCGCTGCCTTCACTTTTCTCTCTTCAGCCGGAATACTCTGGAGTTTCTCAGCCTTGGAGAAATGTCGGAAGTGCTTAAAATGAATTCAAATCGCCAGGTTTCTGCAGCCTGACTGGTTGTGTGTCCCACTTCTCACCACTTCTCCTGCGTCTTCATCAGATGAGTGGTGAACGTCAACCCACTCTCCGTCCTCGTCGTCGTCACTGATGCTAGCGCTCTCCCAACCATCTGATGAATTGTAGGGAACAACATCGCCGGTAAAATCAAAAATCTCTCAAGCGTGTGCAGGACAACACTGGATGCCATTTCTATATTAACCACTAGTTCCTGAGTGCAACAGCAGCTGACCTTCCTCTTCCTCTTTGTTTTCCTCCTCCACCTCCAGGACCTCAGCTCCGGGAATGTAGTCTTTAGCCTCAAGCTCTCCATAGTCTTTTATTTTGGCCTCTGTGGAGGCTTCTGTTGGCCTCCCCTACACAACAGATTTGATTTTGTTATAGATACTCAACTTATTTTTAGGGCTAAGAGCTGAAAAAGCAGCAATGGAACAAGTTTTCCAACTTATTTTTTTTTTTAGCATGCATTATAAATTCAATGTGATGTTGTGTTGTCCCTCTTGTTCCTTACTGAGTACACTGTATTGGGCTAATGAGCGTCAGGGTTTGACACACTTAATGAGCTCACCCTGTCCTTTTTGTGCAGCAACTGTGGATTGAGATTTCTGAACAGTTGAATCAATCCTCTGGCAGACATCATTACATCTGAAAATGCAGCATAAGACAGTGTGAATAGAATAGGAAATTGTATTAAAAAAAACAAAACAAAACAATTTCATAAATAAATAGAAGAAAATCTGCTCACTCTTGTCCTTGTGGGTCTTGTACTGAGCCAAGTCCTGCAGCAGATCCTCATTGATGGCGAGAGGGCAGCGGCCTGCCACCTCTCTGATGGCGTTGATGCTAAAAAGTGCAAATATGATCCATCTCTCAAATGTGTCAATAAGCTTGGTGCATTACTGTGTGCATCCTTAAATTAAAACTATGGCAAAGCATATCAGAGATGACTGACATCGCTAAGACCTCATTGGTTGCTTCTAGACAGCACTGGGAGAACTGGGAGAAGGCAGAGGACTTAATCTTTTCACAGATTATCTGTCTCATATGTAAAAAAAAAAAAAAATATATATATATATATATATATATATATATATATATATATATATATATATATATAACATACATACTTTTACTTTAAGGGGTGCATACTTAAAGCTAAAACCAAACAACTAAAATTATTTTTCCCTTTAGGATTAGTTATGACTTAGCTAACTGTTCAGGAAATACGTAAATATAAATATGGAGGAAATTAGACTAAACATCGTCTAATTTTATTTATTCATTTTATTTTTTGCATCACAAAAACCTAACAGTTTAACAGAGTTGTCCACAAAGAGGTGAAAAAGGACATTATTTGAGCATTTATTAACTTCTTACCCGACAGTCATGACCTCCCCAGAGTTCCTGTCTGTCACAAAGTTGTTGGCGATAGTCATGATCATAGGCTCAATGACCTGCAGGAAGCAGCACACACAAACAATCTCACACCCTGATGTGTAATCTTTGTAAATCGCAGCGTGAGATTAGGACGTACCTCAGGTGGAACCAGCTGGTGCGAAGCCTGGGCAGCACACAGCAGAATCTTTGTAACCTCTGCAGAGACCGCAGCGCACCGTTACGAAAAATCCCCGAAAAACGAAGCGCAGCTTGACACCGAGCGACACTTACCCCTCTGATGCGGCTGCAGAAACCTCTGGATGAAGGGGTAGAAATTGAAGAGGAAGAGCTGCAGAAGCCAAACAGCAAAAGTGATTACACTGATATTTGTCATTTCATAAGATGTCGGAGACGCGCTGAATCGAAAACGAAACCGACCTCATGGATTCCGACCAGACGAGAGATGAGCTCCATCATCATAATCTTCACCTCAAAGCGCTCCTTGGAGCTTTCCAGCTGCTTCAAGAGCTTCTCTGAGAAATCTTGATCAAAAGATTGACTTGATGGTTAGCCGCTCGGTAAACTAGAACGCCAATCAGTGCATAAGAGTGCAGAGACAGTAGGCGAGCGTACCTTGAGGATCGTGAATGAGGTGGATCGCCGAAAAATTGAAGACTTCGGGCTTCTTCTTTTTCTTATGTTTCTGCAGGGACATAAAAAATGACACCAAATTAACAGTCAAACGGCAACAACATGTGTAAATGAAACGCATGTTTGTGGTCAGGATTAAATTAGGACACCCCTGTGTTTATTCCAACTTAAAATGGAAGCACTCATAGTTGCATAGTACACGAGGTGCACATCAATGCTGAGTATTTTGAATGAGGATTGTCCCGACTGAAGAGCACAGATATAATACGTGCTTCTGTGTTTTCACGACACTGCTACCTTGAGGACTTTCATCGCTTTTTCCAGCTTCTTCTTGTTTTTGGTGTTTTTTTTGCCTGTCGAGTATTTCACCATCAGGTCTCTTGCAGATGTACCTTCGTTCTAAAAAAAAAAAAAAAAAAAAAAAAAAGATTTTTTTTTTTTTTTTACTTTGAGGCTTCAGAGACGGTCTCACCTGCACAGGTGACCACCTCGTGCGTCAAACTTGCCTCGGATTCCGAATCGCTCTCGTTTTTTTCATCTTCGTCTTTGCCCAGGAAGAACTTTAGGCCTCCGACAATAATCTAGCGGAGAGGCACGTCATGTTTATTTATTTCTCGGTACAGATTGTGAAATGTATTCCTTGCCCCTAAATGAAAAGCCTACCTTTGTCACCTTGGAGAAGCATGCCGTTGTAATGACGTTAACCGTTTTGGCATCATTCCTGAGTAGGAATACAATCAGGTTATGAGACACAGCAATTCACAAGGAACGTCCGGGTTTCACGGATCTTATATGAAACCCACCATATGTTCCTCTTGTAAAGCTCAGCCATGACGTCTAAGGAGATCTTGGCCGCTATGGGGTTACTGTCTCTCAGCATTGTGTACATAAAGTTCTGCAGGGTCTGTAATGAAGCACAATACAACAGGGATGATCACTTTAAGCTGGATGATCAGAGAAAATTGACACAGACTCAGATACACTCAACTTACCGTGTTGATCTTGTTGTTTTTGTGCTTCGCGTTGATGTTTTTGATATCTGTCACGATGTGTGTGTAAAGAGTCTGAGGATAAAAAAAATATATATACATTTCCATTTCACACATATGCATTACTCATGTTAGTCTGAGGGGTGGGCATCTATCGCATCGTTTATCATTTATGGTGGTACATTTTTTTAAACGTAAGATTTATTTTTTTCCATTGTAGGGGTTGTTATTTTTACATTTCTTCCCCACTGTTTATTTAATGGGAGTATTAAAAAAAAAATCAATGAATTTGAATGATTAAAAAATCACTGCTATCCTAAAGAAGCATATTACAAATGGGTATGTTTTTCAAGAGTAGTATTTGTGTTTGTGGGGCTGTAAGCACTACGCCATGCAGTCACAGCCATACAGTTCCCTAAAAAAAGAAGTAATATATAGCTATCACTGTTACTTTTATTGTTATTACAACTGTACCACAATAGGATGGCTATAACTTTATGGCCATATTGCCCACTCCTGGTTGGTCTACCACATAAACAACATCGTCGCAGTAATGAAAAACGTGAAGAGCTTTGACGGGTGTGTTGATATTTTCCATGCTGACCTTCCTGAGAAGTTTATCATGACACCGCAGCAGCTCAAAGAAGAGCTCCAGGAGGATTGTGGGGTCGATCAGATCCTTATTCCGCAGAAGAATCAGCGCCTTGCAGAAAGTCTGACAAGAGCAAAAGGACGCCATCAACAACAAGTTAAAATCTTTGTACATCTTAAAATCCCATGATGCTGCACATCATGTTTTTATTATTATTATTTTTTTAAAGGCCTCTCACCATTCGCAGTTCTGGCTCTATGATGGTGTGGTAGCTCCTTAATAACTCAGACAGGTCCCGAGGGAATGTGGACAGCTGCTGCGTGTAGCAGTGAGCCACCTGAAGGGCAGGGAGACATTTCAACACATTTCTACCCACTCTCTGCTGTCCACGTTGTCTCACAGTGAATGCTGCTGGGATACCTGAGACAGGAACATGACCAGCTCCGCCAGGTCCTTGTTGGCTTTGTCAGGCTGCAGCCTGAAGATCTCCACATTGGACTGATAATGGCGGTGCTGCTGGAGAAACTGGAGCAGAAGAGAAGCATTAAAAGCGATCACCACACAACTTTAACCCATGGTGGTGTGCTTTCTCCCAGCACCTACCTCATCGACATACGACTGCGGGTCTCTCTTTATGAGATTCTGAAGTTGCGGCAGGTTGTTGGGTAATTTGTTGCTTTGCCTCCCCGGCATGACCACAGATTGTTCAAACCAAGACGTGTCAAAAATTAAGGGGGGGAAAAAAACTATTTTTATGCGGCAAGCGTGGCCAATGTGTACGCTGCCATTACATACAAAACACGGGGGCCGACGTCACGTCCGTTTACGCCCTCGTCATTTCCCCTTCCCGTTTATTGGACAGATTATTGACAACACGTTATATCATATAACCGAAAATACGTTCCTCGAAACTTTTTTATATCAATAGTGAGATTATTTCTAGTCAAACTAACTGTGTTGCTATGGAGATGATAATGAGATAATGGAGAAGATAATGAAATAATGGCCCGTGTTTCAAAAAATAATCGGACAGTAGTGATTCTTTTTTTTCCCCAGTGTGTCATATTTTAGAGAACCTATTTAGAACAATCAGATTTCAATATATCGTTCAAATTGACAGTGTTGCAACCTTGAGATTGTTGCTGCCTGTTCTGTGTTTTGAGTGTGTTGAAAGTGAAGTCCCAAATCCCTGTTTTAAATGTTTTACATGGAGTTATTTACTTATTTTCATAAGTAAATAAAGTTCCTTTATAGTGAATGTTGTACAAAAATTTTATTGACTCCAGTTAGTCTAACTATCAACATTATACATTCTTCCTGATGGATTTTGATCCATAAATTAGCCTGTGCATAATCTATGGATAATCCATATATTATTTTAGTGTGATTGTTGTTGTTTTTCCTTAGTCTAATTAGGAAAAGCAGGAGCCTGGATTTCTACTTTAAGCTATTATATTACAAATTCACTTGCCCAAATTTGATGGATTTACATACAAAATTAAACATATCTGTAAACATTTCAATGAAACCATTTTTTTTCTTATGTTAATTAAAAAGTTTTACAAAGTAGCTTCTGCTCATGAAATTATCAATTATACTATGAAAGCAAAGGAGGATTTAAATAAGCAGGCTGTGTTTTAGTTTTGCTCTGATTTAAATATTTAGCCACAAGGAGGCAATGCGGCTCAACTATAAGCATCTAAGTTTTTGACTATACAGATCTCTCCAAAGCTTTATTGTGATGATATGGTTTCCATAAATGTTGACAAATGAGAGAGAAAATCTTTATCAGTTGAATAAAATGTCTTTAGAGTGAGGCAGTAGACAGAAGCAAATATTTTTAATGCCCCTCATGAGTGAGAACTTTGTAAAAGATTTATTTTTACAATTAAGTCTAAGAAACTTTTCACCTCCATCTCAATCAGCTTTGGACATATAAATACTGACATTTCTGCCCCACTCATTTTGAAACAGCTCAGACTTTTGAAATTGGATGGTGGGCATTTGTGGAAAAGCAATTTCCTGCCCACCACAGCGACTTCATTGGATTTAGGACTTTGACTAAGTTTTGATCTAAAGTATTCTGTAACAATTCTGCAAAAGTACTACATATCCATATCTACATACATAAATATGTGTCCAAGAGTGTATTTCAAACAGAATATATATATAAAACAGAAAATAGTTTACAGTCTGAGCAGATACAATATTGTTGATTTTTGCACTCATCCAAAAAGTAGTAATTGAATTGAATAAATATTGCTAAAATTAGAATCCCTATGCATTCTTTTGTAGCTTCAAAACACTAAGCCAGATTTTTTTTTACACCCAACTTAGACTTAATGTACTGGTAAGTCCTCCATTGTTGAACAGAAAAAATAAATTAGAAAACTGAAGGTAAAGCAGAGTTATATGGAACCCTTCAACAAATGGCCATATCAGTGAATATTAGCCAACATTTTGAGCAACAAGTTTTATTGTTCTTAATACGCATTAGCATACAGGATTCCTACATACTTTTCATGAAAAAAAAATCCACTTTTCTGGACCTAATTTTCTCAATTTCAAATAATTTGCATAGACTTATATGAAATACTAAAGTTCACTATAAATTTGTAGTAAATATGCCAACAACATACAGGCCTAGAAATATACATTATGCAATAAACAAGAAAATAGAAGGAGGGAACAAAGGAGAGCAGGTAGGAAACAAGGTAGGAAAGAAAGTAGGACAAAGGGCTCAAAAAAGGACAGAAGAAACTAAGACTGGATGGAAGAGAGGGTAGGACACAAGGAAGAAATGCAGAAAGAACTAGACAGGAATGAAGGGAGAAAAGAAAAATGACAGGAACTCTGAGGAACAAAGGAAGGACAACTTTCAGACCACAAAATAAGAAATAAGAATAATGCAAAGACATACAAATGTTTTCAACACATTTGAACACTTGGAAAATAAAATTATATTCCATACATTTCCAGACTACAGAGGAACTCTGTGCACTGTAATTTCCAAATATTACAAAATATGCCAGAACAAATGCTTCCAATTAGCTTAAAGAAAAAAAAAATCCATATTTTGGCACCACATAGTGGTAGAAGTCGTCAGCTACTGTCTGAACTAAAATGTTCGAATGATTGCAATCTGGTTTATAGGTTCAAAATGCCTTAAAATATACAAAACTAGATCAAAGAAATATGTGTAGAGTGCATCTCAATGATGCATAAAGTCTGTTGCATTGTGAAGGTCGCAATGTGCATCATTCATAGTCTTCAGACTCAAAAAGGTTTATTGTGTAAACTTGAAGTCAAACAATAACATTTCAATAGAGCACAACATACCACATACCAAGTTCAGCCCATATAACACTTTTTTAGAGTGCAGTCACTTTTATGGCATCTATGTCGCAGGGGTGAAGCAAACAGAGTAAATACAGCAACGTTTCTTCTTCTGACATTTTGGGAGCGTGCTATCCGCTAGAGTCGTGTTTAAGGATCAAATGATTGAAGCTTGGAGTGTGACTGCAATCGTATTACATGGCATGAATGCAACCGAAACAGCTGTAAAATGCTCAACAATAAAATACGAGAAGACAAAATAAAACTTTTAATATTTGATCTTATTTAAAAGAAATTTCCCTCTACATAATATTTCAAACACATCCAGTTTAATTTTTCCATAGATTAATAATATGTACACTTTCAGTTTATCATTTGCCTCAGGCAGTATGTAATAACTGTATAATAGATTTACATAGCAAATACTGACACAGTATTCTGTCAAGGCCAGTTCAAGCATCAACATACACATAAATGTTCCACATAAAATATAAAATCATTTCATCATCAATAATAATAATAAAAAAATCTAAAGGAAAAATAAAACATTAACGTTCTCTTGTTTGATAGGAAATACAATCAGCAGCTTGCATAAATGCAGTGAAAAAGAGCAGCAGCTACAGAGAACAAAAAGCAAAAATAGAAAATATACTTCTTAAATGATTTATTCTCAGCGGGGGGGCGAGGGAGAATAGATAAAGGCATTAAAAAGTAGTGTAATTTGGCCATTTTTGCCTGTATTGACTTGTTCTGCTTTGCTCCGACTGGTCACCCAGGATCTAGAAGATATGGTTGCTATCCTGAGATGTTTTCTTCTGCTTTAAGGCATCTGAGGACATAGAGAGCCACTTGATAGCAGAAAATGTACTGCTCCTATAAAAACAAAACAAGCAGTGAAAGATGAGCTAAACATCGTAGAGATAAATATAACAAATTCAGCTACTAAATACATCAGAGATAATCACCTCTGTCTGGATCATTCCATGCCGCTGAAGTCTCATGTTTCGCACAACATCTGAAATATCAAACTAAAGGAAAAAAAATATATATATATTTATATTTTTTTATTAGATTACACTAATGAAATAAACCTCCCCCATAAACAAAACTTTGCACACTCACGTCTGCGTCTTTACTTATGAGGCCCAGAACCACGTCGATGCAGATAAGGGCCCCTGAGCGACCGATGCCTGCGCTGCAGTGTGTGATGATGGGTCCTGATCGATGAATGTGTCTCATGTAGGAAATAAATGTGAGCAGATGCTCGGGTTGAGAGGGCGTTCCGTGGTCAGGCCATCCGGTGTAGTTCAGGTGAGTTACAAGCTTCGTCTCATTAGTCTTAAAAGAGAAACACACGGATGTTGAAGGTCCCACTTAATCTGCCCGAGATGTAAATCAGCATAAAATCACGCTCACCTGGACATCTTTGACCTCAATGAGGCGAATGACAAAGTGGTCCAGGTGCTGGTCTTTGACGAGAGTTATCTGCAACCTGTCGTCCACCATCTCCGCCGTCCTCGGCGTGTCTGGCCAGTACCGCTGACATTTCACTTTGCCGCTCTCGATCTCCTGAGTCATCATGGCTATCACGTTGGCATTCTGCTCCCACACCATCTGCCAAAAGTCGCCCAGCGTGGTGGGCAGAGGTCCCTGACAGGCGATGTACTTGAAGTGCTCGTTCTTCACTTGCATGTTGATGAAGTTGGCGTTGATGTATCCGCCGTCTTTGCCAATAACCACACGAGTTGTGTCGACTACAAGATACGAGTTTAGTGTTATTAGTTTTAATTTGGAAAAAAAAAAAAAAAACAAGTGGAAAAAGCTGCGATGCTTTTCTTACATGGAATAATGTTCTTGTAGCGGTTCTTCTTCTTGTTCTCCTTGGTCTGACCGACTAAGCAGTCATCAAGCGGCTGTAGATTCTGAAGATTCTAACAGATAGAAAGATAAAAACTAATGTTTTCACTTTTTTTTTTTATTTTATCAAAAATCATTTGTTGTGCTTTACTAAAACTCTGGGTGAACATCTCTAAACTTGTGAGGTGTGACAATTGGGAAAATGAGAGGATTCCAAATTAGAGTAGACAAAAATATATTTGCAGTTAGATCTTCATAAACAGAAACATATTTCTGGTTTGGTGGAGGAAATTAAAGTACTAGAAGAATAACTGACCGTGTTAAAGAATGAAATCCCACATTCTTCCGGCCAATAGATGAACCCCCTATATTCCCTAGAAACAGCTCCTGTACCAGCTACTACAGGCATTTAGATCCAAACTTACTTCAAATTCTTGCAGTGGGATTTTCTGGTCCAGGAGCCCCTTTATCACACGGACTTTAGAGTGGAGATTAGTTCCTGTGTACTGGCCACCGGGAACCACTCTGACAAGGGGTAAAGCGGTCAGCTCATCCTTAGTGATGATTGACTTGTCTGTGCGAAATAAAAAGATACATCCAAAACTAAATCATTCAGATCTCCTTCCTGAAACCAATCAAATCCCAAGTTTCATTTATTTAAAAAAAAAAAAAAATAAACTACCATCTGTTGACTGGGAGCTGATCTTTTCAATGGGGAGCTCATCACTTCCCCATGTGAAGTCTTCATCGTCTGGCTGCACAGCACTCATCTGCAGGTAGCTGCTGTTTCGAGCAGAAACAGTGCACGCATTTCAGAAAACATGGCAACACAACCTTCATTTTGCTAAAGTTTACATCCAAATCCAAACTCGTACTTTTCATTCCTTGGGTTGTCGACGCTCTCTTCTTGCCACGTTGCTTTCCGAGAACTCTGCGTGAATTAGAAACGAGCAATTTAACAATAAAGAAACATTTTAATGGCTGAGTTTTATTAAGTTTGATGTTGAATTTGTACCACAGGAGAGTCTTCAGGTAAAGAGCATCCATCACAGTCCGTGTCCTCTGAAAGCTCCGTGTCTTTTTTCTCCTCCAGAGGACCATCGTCATAGTCTGTCAAGGTAGATTAGAAACATTAAGAGGGCAATTTTCAGTTTTTTTACCCTCCGAGTTCATTTGTTCTATTGTTTTATCTGCAGTACCTATTGGCGGTATAGTAGGGAGGTTGGTGGATTTCTGTTCAACCAACATCCGAAGCTTAGTGGTCACTCCACTATCCTCGCTCAGATCTAAAAAAGATTAAAAAACAAAATTTAAATTCAAGTTTAGCAGCTGTTAATAAAAACCTGAAGAGCAGAACTGAAGCCCTGGCTTGTACCTGTGTTACCATTGCACTTGTCAGAGTTTATAGGTAGATAGGCCAGGTATGTGTTTGGGTTCTGGTCAGGTGGTCTTGAAACAATCAGATGCACCAGGCCTTTAGATTTTCGAATGGTAGTGACAGCTTTGGTGTGGGAGATATTAGTCATTAGGTCATCATTCACCTGGAAGATGAAAGACAGTCGGCCATATTAAAACCATCAAAAAAGGCTGCATGTTGTGTTTGAGGCTTATGTGTGAAATACGTTTTCAAAAATTCAGAGAATTTTTTTTTTTTATTAAAACAAGCCAAGATTATATAGGAAACAACAAAAGTCTAACAGTACTCACTTTGAGCAGCCTGTCTCCAACCTTCAGCTGTCCTGAGGACTCTGCGATGCCACCTGGAGTGATGGACTTCACAAAGATCCCCCTCTCCCCTCCAATTAGAGAGAAACCGAGACCTCCAGACGGTGGCTTCTCCAGATCCAACGTTATGATCTCCTCCTACACTCACAAAAAGAAACATATGGGGTTCCCTTTAACAGAAGCTCACTGTGACTCTATTTGTCAGAAACACTTCTTTTCCTTGGAGCTTTTTCATATTTTGTCAGATTAAAACAACAAACTGTAATAAATTTCATTGGGTTTCATTTAAATACACCAAGATAAAGAAGTGAAAGCTCAAGGAGCCTGAAAAACTTTGAAGGACATTGTGTGGGCTTACTTACAAATAAATAACAAAAGTTAAAGTTTTACCACAAAAACTTAAAATGAGGTTCGTGGCTCACCTCTGCAGGACAAAGTCCGGCGAGATCCTCAGTGTCTCTGGAACCGTTCCTTTTAAGAAACCCTTAAAACAACAAAAAAATTGCTATTGTTACATAAAAAAAGGCTAGATGAAATGAAGTCCCAAATAATAATAATAAAAAAAGTCTTCAACATGCAATACAAACCATTCATGCCGGATGACAGCTTGGACAGGTTGTTGTCCAGAAAAGTGACATGTTTATGTTCAGGAGATACAGGCATTCCATCTCTGAGGAACAAAGAACAGAGCAAGTAAAAAAAAATTGTAGTTTCTGAATTTATTTTGTAGATATCACAAGTTGTCAAGATAAAACAGAACAAGCTAAACATTGGATAGATTCAACATTGAGTGTGTGATACCTTGTGGCCTTCAGACAAAGGTCATTCAGGGAGAGCTCCAGGAGTCTGGTACTCTCACTCAGAGTTAGATCCTGGGTTGGAGCCCCATTAATGTAGTGGATAAGGTCAAGTGGTTTCAAGCTTCCCTCTTTTGAGGCTGGTGAACCTGGTATGACATCTTTTACAAATAAGACCCCATAAATGCTGTCCCTTCCCCCATCTAGGACCAATCCTAAGAAATAAACAAAAAAAAAAGAGATAAAAGTTAATTTAGACACAGGAAGTAATTCAGAATACAAAATTTGAAGAGTCCAACAACAAATTGAACATATTTTAATGTCTAAAAGAGGGACATTTCTTACCCAGTGGCTCTTGGCTGCTCCTGAAGCAAATATCAGGGAGCAGGTGGGCTTCCACTGGGAATTTGGGAGCTTCCAGAATCCTTCCCACCACCAAATCAACCAGAGGAGGGGCAGCACGGACTAGACTGACCACCTCAGTGTGGTTCATTGAACTCACATCTGTGTTGTTAACCTGTTGGAAGAAAAGAATGCATCCACAAAATGAAATAGTTGAAAATAAATTGAAACACCTATCCAAAACTGATACAGCAATGATCAAAACAAAACAAAAAAAAAAAGATGCGACTGAATCTGAACTAATTAGAGATTAAATTTAAGTATTTTTTTTTATTCAAATGGACAAAAAAATAAAAAATAAAAAAAAGACATTGCTGTGAATTCATACTTTGATCATTCGGTCGCCAGGCCTGAGCCGTCCATCTGCTTTAGCCGGATCCTGGACAATGTCATGGATGTAACAACCTTGATCGTTGCCTTTGGTGAGGGTGAAACCAAGGCTGCCTTTTTCTGACTTCAACAAAGAAATCATCAGCTCTGCTTCCTAATAACAAAAAAAAAAAACAAAACTCTATTATAGGAATGACCATGCATGGACAGATCTAGATCCTTATTTTAGCACAGCTGTCTTAAATTACACTGTTCCTCTTTTCTGAAGTCCTTACCGGGATCACTTCTTCTACATCCTGTCCATTGCTGGGGAATTTGAATTTTAAGGGCAGCGACATTGGAGGGGGCAGGGGATCAGGACTGGGGGCAGAGGCGGAGGATATCACAGGCAGAGGAGATGACTCCATATCGACTTCCACAGGTGACGAAGAACTCCTTTCAAAACATTTGCAAAGATTTAAGGAAATATTTTTTGAAAAAAGAAGAAAAAAAAAGATGCATCGAGAAACTGGCTAGTGACTGAAATCGGGTCTTAATTAACTTCCTGCTCAGAGAATGCACAACACGTGATGACAGGTGCAGATACGTCGACCCTCATCAGTCAAACAAAAATAAGTTAGAAATTATAAATCAGTGAGGTGTCTAAAAATAAAGTTAAAGGGAGCACAGAGACGAAGGAAGCTACAGAATGTTAAGAGCGAGAGAAAGCAAGACTTTCAGCAGATAACAGAAAGGTACTGAAACGTTTCTCAGTTTCATTTATCACCTGTGACGAAATATGCCGTTTTTGGTAATGTTGAGGGTCATATAGAAAACTGTCTGCAATTGTAGGGGAGTGCATAACAGATCAGGTACCTGTTGCTGAGGTCCAATCTCGTCTTTGAGAGGTTCGGAGAATAAAAAGCTGAGTGGAAGGTGCCGTCCAGATGACCAGAGCTGTCAAAGCGTCCCAGTTCTGCGTTGCCACTGGGCGTTTGATAGGCACTCCTGTCCCAGCTTTGCAAGCTGTGTTCAAAGGCGCTGGAGGTGAAAGCTTTCTCCACCTCCTCATCGCCGTCGGTGCTGTCGCTGTAGCTGTTGTGTCGGCCGGGGCTCCTGAAGTTCAGCCTCACCAGAGCCTCTTCCACGGGGGTTTTCGGAGTCGTCTCAGGAGGCGTCTCCGTCCTGCTCAAGCTCTGACTGGGTTCTGTAATGGTTACGGGCACCTTCCTGGGTGATGGCTTGGGTGTCTAAGAAGGAATATGTCATTTTTAATTTGTAATTATTTAGCAAACTGTAGCTATAAAACCGTTTTTTTTTTTTTTTTTTTAAAGCAGCTCACTGAAGCTGAGGCGTCCATGTCTCGAAGAACACCTTTTTCAGGCCTACAGAGCAGCAGCGTCACTTCCTGTCCAGTTCCTCGTAAGGCTGATATCACCTCCTAGGTGCAAACAATATATGATTAAAAAAAACAACAACAAAAAACAAACATAATGATCAAAATAACGCTGCAGAGAAATTTGAATTCCAATTACACACAAAAAAAGAAAAAGAAAAAAAAAAAAACAACAAAGTACAAACATGTTGTGAGAGTCCTTTCAGCGAGGTTTGATTGACTCGCAAGATGACATCGCCCACGTTGATGCGGCCACTCTCTGCGGCCGGCTGGCCCGGGAAAAGCTTCTTCACTCTCACCAGGCTGGGGCCGTTGGGCTCATCGGGGGCGTGCTCTTCTCGGCTGAAGCTGAAGCCGAGTCCAGAAGTGTTCTTCAGCAGACGGACGTCAAACGTGTTATCTGTCGGAACGAAGATGTTAATCTGCAGTAAGAACCACGTTGAGCGTCGGGTTAAGGTTCAGTTAATAAAGAATGAAAGTTACTTGTTATCAGATTTTCTTCTTACTTTGTGATATTACACGAAATTTCCACTTGGGTGCACAATGTTCTTAGAGAAACAAATCTGATTGTCAAGTAAATCAGAAGCTACTCAGCCATTTCAGTTCTCTGGTTAAAGTATGACTAGATAATCTTTGCCTGATTAATCACAATTATGCCCTGAAAGTCCTGCCTCAAGGTTGCATGTTTACATCTAAACCGGACTCTTAGAGGTGAAAGATTTGAATCCTTCATTTTTACACCCTTAGAAGTTTCTCCTCTTTTTTACATAAAAGAATCTGAAAAATGTAGTGTGCATTCGTATTCAATCCCTCCTCAGTGTACTTCATGAAAAACACATTTCAGTGCAATTGCAGCTGCAAGTCCATTTGGGGAACATCTGCAAGCTTTCCATATTTACAGCCTGAGTTTTCTGATGATTCTTTGCAAAACAAAAAGAAATGGTAGAGATGGTGAAATTTTAGGACACTATAGCTGCCTTACATTATGTAATTTAACGTAAACCAATGACATGCAATATAACAATGGGAAGCATTCAGTAAAACCCATTAAGAAACAACTGGAGGCATAGTCACAACTGCTGATGCAACTATTCGTGGTGTTTCGTGTTTAATAAAAAATATATTTCTAGTACATTTTCTTAAAAACGAGGTGAATATAAAAACAACTGTGTAATTTTTTTAAATGTTTAATCAAAGTCATTCCAGGAAAAAATGTGTTCGGCTTCTTCTCCGGTCGGTTCTAGGAAGTTCGGCTTGTTCTGACTGCCCGCTCAGCCCTGAATAGGCACCAGGGCACAGCTAATGGCTTGTTCAGACATGCTCATTTCCTTTCAAATCACATTATCTATGGCAAGTTACTTTGCCGGGAGTGAGAACAAAGAGTTGAATTGTGAATATTTCTGAAAAATTGCTGCCTCAAATAATCAGCGGTATTCAAGATAAGACAACCTCAGTCTGTGGAAACTAATGAGCTTTTCAAGGAAAATCTTGTGAAGCTACACACCAGCTGAGAACCCTCCTCATTAAGTCTTACCTTGCGTGACAAAGCTGTAGTCGGGTTTCTCTTTGGCCTCTGGTGGCTGCTCCTTGTCCTTGGTTTGAGAGTGGTTACTGGCAGAGATGCGGGTGTTGGATTGAGGGGTGAGGGGAGCTTGATTGCTGTTCTCAGGTGAAAGACCTTTCTCCAGGCGCAAGTGAACCGTCTGCACACACAAAACGTGATTTACATATCGACCAAAGCCATCTGGACGACTGCTGAACAGCTTGTTATCCATGTAAGCGCCAGCCCTCACCTGGCCCGTTTCTCTGAGGACGTCAACAGCCTGGTGATGAGTGGCTCCCTCCAGACTCTTTCCATTGACAGCTAATACTCGATCACCTGCGCCAATGACACACCCGTCATTAGTTAATTTATCTCCACTGTAATGTATGTGGCATCGGTTATTAGCCGCTCACCTTTCTGTATTCTCCCATCGAGATCTGCAGCTCCTTTAGGTACAAGGGCTTTGACATAGATGCCTCCATGTCGCACTGTTGTGTTAGCTCCACCCTAAGAAATGAAAAAAAAAAAAAAAACTCTTTAGCCAAAGGAAGTTGATACTTTTAGGATTTTTCTATTTGGGTTAATGGTTAATGTTAAGTTTTTTTTTTCCTATTCTACCTTAAAATTGTAACTAAAAATTGTTCCATCAAATAAAATGTCTAGACGTTGAGTTTTTTAATTATCTTAAACAAGTCTTGGATCTTTTCCAGTGCTGCCAGCAACTATTAACACCTCTGGTAAAGATGTCAAAATTGCTTAAATTGTCCCCCCCCCATCATAATAAAGATTTTTTTAAACAAAATTATGGCATCACAGTGTGTTTAGCCTGAACTATATATATAGCACTATAAATTTGTGATCCGTGGCTTTCTTTTTCTCCGAGCTGTAAAGCTGACATCGACGGTTCACTTGGCACTCCTAAAAATGGGTGAGGATGTTATTAAAGTAAAGCAAATGTTTGGGGATCTAAATCAGCTCATTTGTAGGAAGATAAATAGCTACTTGCCTGGATTTGCCTGTACAGCCAGAACAATAGCTAATAAGTTTAAAACAACTGGAACTGTGACCAAAAAAAGGCTGGATGAGGACCAAAGTTTATTTAAGCTGTCATGCACAGCCAGGAGGATGGCAAGGGAGGCATAGCACTAGGAAAAAGTATTTAACTCCTTCAAAATTTCTTCTGCTGTTGTTTTGTTTTAGTATTAGACCAAGATAAAGGTTTAACAGCAGGCAGATTTTTATATCAGACAAAGATAATGGGAGTAAATACAAAATACAGCTTTTGGATTATTTCAGTGAAAACAGCTGTCAAAAAAAAAAACAAAACAAAAAACAAGCCATTGTGAATAAGTTACTAAATTATGAATCAACACCCAGCTTTGGCTGCCAAACTGGTTGAATGAAAAAACAAATCACTTAGCCATAAGCCATCTGACAATGTGAGCTAAGAAAACTCAACAACAAATCATCATACATAGACCCAGTGTCATCTGCAAGTCTGGGTTAAAAAGTAATTGCTTAGATTTTACAACTATGATGAACTCCAATAAGAGGAAGAAACACAGACTTGTGATTGATCCTAGGAGAGCATGACCTCTCACAACAACTCATCCAGGAGGCCACAAAAGAAGCCAGATCAATATCTAAAACACTGCAGGCCTCACTTTGCTCAGTTAGCATTCCTGTCCATAGTTCGCAATAATAAAAAAAAAGACACCCATTAGAGAAATTCAAGTTTAAAACCACCCGTTGAGCAACAACAACAAAAGGCCCAGCTATATATTTGCTATATTTGCAGAAAAACATGATCCGTAAAGCTCTAAGTAAAATAATCTTTGCAGTAACAAGACAAAACAGGGACTTTTGGAAGGAGTGCGTCCTGCAACATCTGGCATCAAACTAACAACGTTTTGGAGAAATTACATTACGCCAACTGTCAAACAAGGTTGTAATGTGATAGTCTGGGAAGTTGAAACGACTTTTACCTCTGAAAAAAATAAAAGGTTCTGGAGAGGCCTAGTCAAAGTTTGGACTTAAAATTGTAAGTTGTTGCTGCCAGTGGGGCACAGCCAGTTTTTAGGTTTGGGAGACAATAACATGCCATATACAGTCAGGATGATTTTCCACCTTTAATAAACAATGTTTAATAAACAATGCAGTTGCATTGTTAATTTACTCAGATTATCTCCGTCTAACATTTGAATTAATTTGAGAATCTAAAGCAAAAACAGAAGAAATCTGAAAGCCAAACTTACGACTTTGTATAATAAATCTCCAAAGCCAGAAAGTTGCGGAGTGCTGCAGTAAAAGGGTCTAAAATTGTTTTAGGGCTTTAGCAGGGCGGTACTAACTACTGGGGCACTGAATAATAAGTCTTGATTTTCTAAGACAACAGTTGGAGCATTTATCGTTCAGCAAAGATGTATCTGAAAATGATACATTATTCAACATGATGTTATTGACAAATTTACATTAGAGATATAAAACACAAATGATCAACAACACTCGAGTAACAATTTGTCCTTTCGATGAATATACTATGAGCTCAAGATGTGCATAATCAGATCCTAAATAAATACTATTCGTGTTAGAAATGTTAAGACAATAAATGATTACTAACCATAATGCATAGCGGACAGCTTATAGGGATATACATAATCTAGTAACTGGTAAATTGAATGTTGCCGTCTCTAAGTAAAAATCCCAGCAAATCAATTTCTGAATTTTCTGAGAGAAAAGTTTGATTAATGGCGCTCCAGAAAAAATCTGTCATAAACTGAAGCCAGCCATAGAAAATCCCACAAAGCAGCTCTTTGTATGCAGTTGTTGGTCATTATTGCCAAAGTGCAAAAGATACTAGGACTTTATTAGCATTTTTTTAATGAAAAGATTAAAAAAAACACACATGCAAAATTAGTTATATTACCAGAAGCTACTCCAAAAGAAACCAACCAAAACCAAACCAAACACAGAAGAGCGACAGTGAGGAGGACGAGCCAGAAAGGAGCCAAAACAAAGAGAGGGTGAAAACCTTGTCGAACAGTACCGTGACATTTATGCCCAGGCTGCTGTCAATTTTGGACAGCTCAACGTCAAATAGATCTCCTGGACGGAGACTATTGACCCCTGGGGCATTACCATTTAAATTTTCCGTGATGTTTTCCTGCAAACAGAGAACATGGCATCAAGGTGAATTGAACATGCAGTGAGGAAAGGGTGATCAAGGCCAAGAGAAGAAGATAAATTTGTTATTGGAGTCAGATGCATATCATGCAGTATACAGATTAAAAAAAAAAAAAAAACTAAAAAAGTGCTTTCCACTAACACCCAAAACAACAAGTCAAAGGTTAACCACAGGCAGTTAGTGGTGTCAAGCATCAGGCAGCTAATCTGTGATGCTTGTGTTCATGGGTGAAGGATTTGTTCCAACAAAACTAAGAGATGATTTATGGTTCTCTCAAAACAGATGACTATTATGTTGGGAAATGGCGGGCAAACATTATTAAAAGCACTAAATTCATAACAACAAGGACCGCACCTTTTTGGCCTTCACTTTCTCTTGACTACTGGAATAAGTCTCTTCATCCATGTCCGTATCCCCCCTGTCGGACTGCTCAGAAACCGGAGGAACTACTGAAAGTTTGACTTTTCTAGTTTTCGGAGGCAGAGCCGGAGGCGACTGATTCAGTTCAGCCTTTGGCTCTGGTCCTCGAGATTCGGTAGCAGTTTCAGAGGAGGCGGCAGCTTTCACTCTTTCCAAGGCCTGCTGAACTCTATCGCGAGGCGGCTGGTTGATTTTAGCAGAGCTGCTCATCCTGGAATCCTGAGAGCCGAGGCCGCGGCGCTGAGGTGCCGGGGAGGAGGCAGACGTGGGAGTGCCGGCGCCGTGGAGAGGAAGACCGGAGCTGACCGTGCCATGATGTTCCTCTGATGACGGGTCAGCCTCTCGCTCTGGTCTCTGAGCAGGTTTAGGTGAATTAAAATATGATTTGGGTGGTTGGGGAAGAAACGGAGAAGAATCTGACAAAAGAAGAGAAAAGGGCAGTGATGTAAACCTGAGAGGAACGTAAATAATCAGACATTTTACTTGCAACCTAAACAGATTTATGTCCCTACGTTTATCCTGATAGAGCCTCTCTTTTGGTTGAGACACAACCAGAGTGACATCATCAGGAGCGCTCTGAAGGATGTTAACCGTTTCATCGTGAGGATAGCCGTCCAGGTTTATATCATTCACAGATATCAGCCGGTCACCTGAAACAATTAGTCAGTGTTAACAACAAAGTAATACAGCAAAGGAGTAATTTACAGCAGGATATAAAAATAAGGTCTCTATGAACGAGACTCCTACCAGGTTTCAGAAGTCCGTTCAGATCAGCAGGACCTCCAGGAGTGATGGAGCTAATGATAGTACCGAGGTTTGTACGGCCAGAGTTCTCCCCTCCAACAACCTGAAACCCTACAACATCCACAAGCACAAATATAGACTTGCAGAAGTAATAATATTTCCTATTTTGTTTCCCCACATCACACACATTTCAACAAAGTTTACCACAAGCCATGTTCTAACACAGGTAAAAGAATGAGCAAAGTTCAGACTTAAGCATTTGTAACTTAAAAAAGGCTTAAAAAAATGTATGTTGCCTTCCAGAGTCCATTCAATCCAACTGAGTTTAAACCATTTCAGCCCATTAATTAAAATCTTTGTTTGTGATAAAAGTGGAGCTCATTTGTATGCTGAGAAACTCTCTCTTTGGTGAAGTAAACATCACAAATTAATATGAATATGGATTCTTACCCAGCCCATATTTCGCATCTTTCTTTAAGTTTACAGTTGTGATCTCTCTCTCTAGAGATGGCAGCTCGTTCAGCTTTTTCTTCAAAGAATCTGTACAATAAAATAAAGTAAAATGAAAAGTAGCATTTTTAGTTAAATATTTCATTGTCAGGAGACACTTCCTCTTCTTTGAATTTCTTAATATTTCTTAATATTAGCTGGATCAACTGTAGGCTACCCCGACCGTATTAAAAAAAACAAACAAAAAAAAACACAGTAACCATTAATCTAGATGAAAACAGAGTGGTGATGAAGGACTCCGACTTCAGCACAGCAGCGAGAATAAAGAAGAAATGAGAGACATGCATGAAGCTATTAAATAGTGGGACTGTAGCCAAAGTTCAGATCCACAGGCCAGCAGCAGAAACAGAACAAAGGCTCAATTTTAGATTATACAAGTCAGATTTACAGACGTCTATTTTTGGTTTGTATCCAGATTGTACCGTCATGCACGGTCAACTGACAGAAGAAGAAAATGGTCATGTTTTAGTGCAGGTTCCCAAATCCTTTTTTTTATACATCATGCATACCATTAGCAGAAGCTGGAGTTGAAGGAGCTCCAGAGGAACTGAGCATACTGACACCTGCAAACAAGAGATCAGCCATTAGTGATTCACTCTTTATTTATTGTACAGGAGATATGTTTTTTCTGTTGATGATCAGGCTATGGTTGCTTTTGAAATAGTGCACTAGGAAAATATTTCAATACTTTTCTTGCTTTTTCCAAATAATATATATATATATATATATATAAATACATTTGCATTCAGGAAATATTAAATAAAAATATATCTCTATTATTATTTTTTTTGTGGTTATTTTTAGTTAATTTAAGTAAATTAAGTTTGTTATTGAATTGAGGGACTCCGTAAGAGCTGCAATAAAGGATTTTTATGTAGATTTGCTCACTCTTCTTATTGGATACTAGAAAAAGAAAAAACTGATATCTAGAGAATTGTTTCTTCTGATACTGAGGAAACAGTTAAGTAGGTTTTTACCTCAGTATAATGTGGAAAAAATTTACTTCAGCCATGTAAATGCTGGAGTAAGACAAAGATCCAGTCTACAGACTGAGCAAGAAATCTTTAGAGGAAAACATCTTCATATTCTGTTTTCTTTGCAATAATCTCAAAATGAATCTTACCAACTACATATGCTTGGCCATTGTCCTCAATGGAAGATGAGTCCGACTCCTTTTTGGACTGACTGAGGTGCCATGATGGGCTGTTCTGGAGAACTGAACCCAAAGACCTGAGAAAGACAGAAAGATGGCAGTTTATCTATACAGCACATTAAAAAAAAACATAACCAAAGTGCTTTAAAAATCATTTGAACAAAAAATACTTGAAGGAAAATGAAGCAACGTCATCCCAGACTCCGTTCAACAGTTTTGTTTCAGCCTCCACAGAAGCTTCAGTGCTTTTTTTATTTCACTTTAGACCTTGAAGCATTTAAAAAGGAACTGGTTGTTTGACTGCAGTGTAAATGCTTGGAAGGCCACATAAATATGGTGGGACAAGACCATTTTAAACTTTATAAGCCAACAATAAAAGTTTATAATTGATTCTAAAATGGACTGGGAGGCACTGGACGTAATGTTTCCTTCAGAAGATGAGAGCGCTGCATTCTGGAAAGTTTGTAATTGGTGGAGGGAAGACTGGTACAGACCAGCATGTAGGGAATTGAAATAGTTCAAGCATGAAGTAATAGAGGGATGAATAACGTTCTCCAGATAATAATAATATTAATCTCTATTTGAAGAGATAAAACTCAGCTAAATGTTTCTATGAAGGTTTCACAACTGCAGAGATCCGTTTGAAGCCAGAGGGAACAAAATGTGGTGGGAGGGAATGCTGTTCCACCTTCCAGTGTTAATCATCTTTGATTGTGCTCAGCACTGAACAAGGGAGGCAAAAACTAAACAACTGAAACCAAATGCAATATAAAGCGAAGTGCTTTACTCGAACCGTTTCTCAGAGTCCAGCTGTTTATTTAAAATGTTCGAAGCAATCTCAATGCATTAGAAGTTCCTGGCAACGTGAAATTGACAAGCCCTAAATAAACCAGCAAATGCAGAGCCAGGTACAGCCTCCCACGGACACAGGGGATTGTGTACCCCCACACACAGAGATTCCCCCCAGAGAGTCAATTAGGCAGAGGCAGAGACCCGTCTGTTGTGTCTCTACAGTCAAAGCACAGGTTAGGTTCCTGAAACAAATCCTCACTTAATAATCTTACTGTGTGCTAAGGTCAGCACAAAGGGGTTTAAGGGAACAACCCACAAACACACACACTGGACTAGGCTTGGGAGGAATGGATTTTTTTCACAACAAATCTGACTCTAATCATTTTTTCCCCTCACTTTCTTTCTTAAAAATAAATGACAAATGACAGAAACTTAATTTTTATTTCAATTATTTCTTGTGGAAGTTGACCTGAATTTAAAGCTGAAGTAAATACAAACTACGAAATATGCTTGTGAAACAAGATGATAGGGCAGGTTGATATCACTATGAACTACAAAAACTCAGAGTGCATTGGTATAAAAAAAAAACAACAAAAACAAACAAACCAAAAAAACAAAAACTTGATTTTCCAAAAAATAAATCGTCAAATAGAAAATTTGATTAATCGATAAAATGTATTTATTGCCCAGCCCTACTCGAGGCCCATCTAAATAAGTAACTTGGACAAATGATTCATAAAATAAAGCTGTAAAAATCCAAAATCTGACTGGTTCTCCTCAGAATATGCACTTTTGTGTGTTCAGAAAATGCATTTAGCTCTTAACATTTACATTTTATTTACTTACTTGTCCTGAAGATGAGAAATTGAGTCAGTGTCTGAGTTTGCCCGCTGACGTTGCTGGAAATTGGAAGTTGCCTGGTTTAACTGGGGCTGCGTCAATCTGGCGTTTGACGAACGGAGCAAATCCAACACCGGGTTCTGCTCCGGCTCCGACATCTGCGCCAGGTTGTGGTGGGACCGACTCATCAACCGTGGATTGGTAAAGGCGGTGGAGGCCAGCGGGTTGTAACCTGGAAGGTGGAGCTCGTCGTGGACCAATACAGAGCCGGCCGGCGTCTTGTTGAGAGCCACCTCCGAGTAGGAGATCCTCTTCAGGTGGTCCGGGTTGGAGCGCGTGGATAAGCTCTGGGCCAGGCTGACGGGCCGTGCTATCCGGGCTGATGTGTCTCCACCCTGAGAGTCTACGGAGTACTGCATGCTGCTCAAGGGGCAGTTCTCTGATGAACGAGAAGATGAAATGCAAAATATTTTCTACTCGTTTCTACTGGAGGATTCAGAACCAAATTGGATTACTTGGGTAGGTTTGTACTTTTGAAAGTATCCTGAGCCTTCGAGGTGAAGCCGTATAAGAGGATGTTTCTACCTGGTTGAATATTCCCAGCCTTTTATTTCAGTTACTTCTAAAGTAAATCTCCTCTGCAGATATGTTCTGACAACATTTAAATATACGTCAGGATTAAGTGGTGTTTTTGTTTGCAAGTGTAACATTTAAACCCAGTAGAACATGATGAATATCAGTGGCTGGTAAATGACGCATGGATGTCTGAATTAATTCAGGTTTGGAGAGAGGACAGTAGAAGATTAAGTCACTTTCTAGAGATTTAGACTGGCAATGTTGCTGGACATGTTTTACATTGTGTTTATTAAAAATTAAAATTAAAAATAAAAAATAGAGCAAACTCCCAGAATTTTGTATTTTATAAGTGCTCCTTTATGACAGCTCTTGCAGCTTTTATTCTGTGATTGTTTCCATGGAGTTGGTGTGCTGTAAGGCACAGCTATTGTAGTACAATTATTGCTCATAGTTTTGATAGTCATTATTAAACATTCCTGCATTTTATTTTCCTCACTGGAGCTCATTTTTCTTTCTCGGCCTGTTTTATTCAATATGGTACACACAAAGATTGATTAATGTTCAAAACTATTTTAATATGCAACATCTGAGATTGTTGACAACTAAGAGGTGATTTCACAGTTTTTTAAATAATGTTCTCATTGCTTTCGGCAGAGACCTCTCTCCCCAGATCACTGAAGCTGCAGAAATACAGAGTTTTAAAGTTGTGCTAAAACAATAGCTGTATTCCCGCTGCACAAATACAAGCCGACAGTTTCATAAGCTAGCCAAATTGATTTGCAAACTCCATCTAGCTTGACGTTTAGATGTTTGTGACTCTCTGCTTCAGACATACCGAGATCCTGCAGCTCCTGGTTGTTTTGTCGCGCCTTCGACTGCAGGTGGAACTTGTGCTGATCCGAACACAGCTGCAGCAGATACTGACACGTCCTGTTGCTGTCGGTCTGGAAAAGGTGTTTGACCTCATCCGATGTGTTCTGAAGGCAAATTTTCTTTTTCTTAAGGAAGAAAGAAAGAAATAGACAAACATTCAATATAATCTTTCCAGAAAAAAACTGATATTATTTAAAGAGATTCAAAATAAGAGACAAGTGCGCACTGCAAAGGAAATCTTCTTGGTCTCCCTCCAGGGGAACCTCAGCGCTGGGGTGCGATTTCCATTAAGGACTTCAAAAATGAGCACGCCTTTGGAGTAGATCCCCAACATGACGCCTGACTGAGACCTCTTCTCTGGAAGGACTCGATGGAAATGGACTCCATACTCAGCCAGCCTCTGGCTCGCCTTTAAGGCAAACAACACGGAGGGTTCTTAAATGTTAAATACCCCAAAATTAAAACACACACACACTAAATAAATAAATAAGTAAATAAAGTAATTGAGACAAATAAAAGATCCACAAAAAGGTCAAATATTGAGAAGAATTAGCAATTTGGATTTTATATATAGACCAAACTCCATTTATAATGTATGTACTTAGTATTTCTTAGTAAATATTTAAATATTTAAATATTTACTGAGCTACTAAGAGATAGTATCAGCTATTTACTAAGAAATACAATCATTATCTTACTTAGTATTGTGTTTGTTTATTTATTTATTATACATTATGGAATCCAAATAGCAGTAAGTTTCAAATTCAATGCGTTAGAGCACTTTATATATTCATATAAAACGATCCTAACCTTGAGAAACTCAAACTCTGCCTCTGATTCTGATGCGCCATAGTAGTTACTGTGAAGTTTAGGCAGTTCTTCCCGGAGAGTCGTCTGGTCCACCTTATCCAAGATGGACACTGGCAGGTAGTGCTCCAGCCTGAAATACGTCTTCCCATGAAGCTGCAGCACAGACATTAACACCTGGTTATAATATCATGTGAATGGCTCCTTTTTGAAATACATTTACTTAGAAAATCGGTGATGTGTTCAATACTTATATCACCAGCTGCATATAGATAAAGATATGTAGCTATGTGAATTTGTGACATGGAATAAGAGGGTCAAAATTTATATTCTATATATCCAACTCAGTTTACATTTCCATTTCAACTACTCAAACATGATCTTGGTTACCTCAGGTTGGTAGTCACCAAATTCAGCCTGCAATGCCAGGGAAGCCAGAAGCAAGGCATTTTCTGTGTTGCAGCGCATCCTTTCCTCCAAGATGTCCTTCCTTAGTTGTAGGTAGTGCTGATGTTTGGTCATAGCATGCCTGTTTTCCACACAGATTTAAGAGAAAAAGTGTCAAATAGATCTTGATATTATATAATGTTAATTGTGCTGTCCCAGGGAACCATATATTGGGCAGCAGAGTTACTCAGAGTAAAAATATATGCTTACTGTATGAGGTTGACATCATCGTGGAAGAATTTGATCCGCAAGAAAAGGTTAAAAGGCACGTCGGTTCTTCTTTTCTTGGGATGCTCCTTCCATCCATCAGGAGCTACTTTGGTGAGCTTGGCATCGGATTCGACGAAGAAAAACTCAGTTTCTGTGTGGGATTTATTTTTTTTTTTTTAGAGACAAAGTGAATTAAAGTAGATGACAGAGTGAAAATGGAAAATAAATCAGACTGAAAAAACAAAGTAGTGTCTGATTGTGATCACAGACAATAATCTGATTAGGTGGTGAAGAAAAGGGGGTGGAATACAACAACAGACAAGACTTTTATGATTTTTATAAGTAAAAATGCTGACAATCATTTCATGTCCTTTGTGGACAGATGATTGGTTTGTGTTGATCCCTTAAAAATCCAGTAGAATAAACTCATCTTTCAGTTTATGTAACAAAATATGGAAATGTTTAAGGGGTATGAATACTTCTCCAAAGCACCATATATTTGTATTAAAGAGGATGAATTTAGTGTCAAGATAGATAAAAAACAAAACAAAACAAAACAAAAAAAATAGATCTCACAAGACAGGTGACTGTGACTAAAACGACAAGAGATATACAACTACAAATATATAAATCCCAAAATCTCCAAATTACCTTTGAGGTATGCAAGGCCAAAGAGATGGTGCTCCACGAGGCCGATGTGAGCCACCACCATATCAAAAACGTCTTTGCAAACTGCCTTCAGGTCACAGCCCAGCTCCAGTTTTTGCCCATTCAGGAGCACAACACCCACCTTCCTCTGCACTTCTTCCACCTTGCTTCGTTTCGGTTGCTAGGGATGAAACAGCAATAGTTACCAAAACGGATAGTTAAACTTTTATTTGAAGAAAGAGCAGAGTTAAAATCTCACCATGAGTGACGAAGGCACAGATAAGGTTACCGATGGCTCGCTGGCCATCTTCACAAACTCGGGTCCATGATAGCTCTGTCGGTAATGCACAGAGAAAAAGCAATCACAGAAAGCCGTATTCACTCAGTTTATATTTTGCAGCTTTTCGTGGCTGTGCACAAACTCAAGTTTCCAAATGGTAACTCCGACATCCTAAATCACATTAAACAAACACACCACAAACATGCGAGGAAGAATGTCTCACACATGAATGTGTTCCCAACATCAGCAAATTTGTTTTTGCATTTACCAACAAACATTTTTACTAAATTTGCAATAATTGATGGAATAAATCTGAGCAAACTCATAAATTCCCACATGTATTTACAATTAACCCCACAAAGGTCGGAATGAATTATACACTGCAGTCAGCGGCTTTTGCAAAACATCAAATAAGCACGGAATCAACAAGTTTGTGGCAAGTGAGCTTATGCAATTTAAATTTGTACACGAATCATCAAAAACTGCATTATAAACAAGCCTCAAGCTGCCTGCATGTAGGGGAGGGGAAAGGGGGTTAAGCTGAAAGAGAGGTGTATAAATGATGGCTTTTAGGGCTTTCTGGATTAGTATCTTAACAGCTGTCTTTATGATGGATTACAGTTATCTTTTTTTGGTGCATATCTTTAAGCAATGACTCACAATGTATACAAACCTTGGTTTTGCGGAGCGATAGAGGAGCGTAAAGAGGGTCCTGAAGGTCAAGTGCTGAAGCCTGAGGTTGGAGCAGGGGCTCGTCTGCAGAGTAGAAGTTGGCCCTGGAAAGCCTATTGGCCAGTTGCGTCTGCAGCCGCTGCACCTCCTCCTCTTGCCTCTGGAGGAGCATCTCGGCACTTTCATCAGCAGGCCCTTCATTTAGCCTTACGGGAACCAAATGTTAGTTGGTTAGCTCAGCAGTTTCTTGTGTGATTGATGCCTTTGTAGGTGTCTGTGGCAAACTGCACACAAGCTTCACAAAATATAGGATTTATTTATTTATTTTTTCCCCACCCCAACAGAGACGGGGGGGCAACAGAGCGACAGATCAAAATGATTTTCTCTTTGGGAGAAGGCATAGCAACAGCAGGCTGTTCAGGCCTGTGATGCCAGAGATTAGAGAGATCAAGAGGACTGAATGTAAATGTCACATCAGATGACCTCACTGTTGAGGCATGAGGCGATCCTGCTGTGCCAAACCAGCTGTGTGTGGCCCAGAGGACCAAAATGGGACAGCTTTGTCTGATGCTGCTCTGCTGACTGGAGGGTAGGAAGGGCAGATACCAGCTCATCATCATCAACAGACAGACTCATTAGTCAACACAGGCTCACTCACAGACGCATCATGTTTTCTCAGGACAGGGATGTTCACACAAAAATCAATAAATTAACCCTGCATGTGCAAAAAGCAGTCTATTCATAATATTACCATTTACTCAGGAAATTCTGACTTCCCAATACTCATTAAGAAAAAAAAACAACAGATGACGCCAAGTACATCCAGGAGCAGAGTGGCTCGTACTAAATCGGTTCTGGGTGTGTGTGTGGAATTTGCATCTCCTTGTGTTTGCATTTGATTTTCTTCCTTGCAAAGTTCAAAGTTGTGTGCTATTCTCAATTCTGGCTTGTGAATTAGTTTGCATGGCTTTGAATCTCAGTGTTATGGAATAACCAGGATGAGCCAAATGCTCAGACAAAATGAAACCTAATATGGCTTTAAGGTTGATGCCCAGTTAGGAATAGGTTTAAACAAAGATAAACTGAAAATAATTCAGACCCTTTAAACTTTTTCACATGTTGCAATATTACGACCACAAATGTCAATCAAGATTGCTCAGCCATGCAGGAGACCAGGAAAACGTGAAGGAATGCTGCTGCTCTGATCAGGTGAGACTAAAAAAAAATGCTGTGCTTTGCAGAAAGTCAACTTTGCACATCAACATGGTGGTGGCAGCATCATGCAATTTGGATGCTTTAGTTCAGCAGAAACTGGAAAGCTAGTCACAGTTCATGGGAAGATGGATGGAGCGAAATACGTGGCAACCTGGGAGAAAACTGTTTTACCGCAGGTTTCAATGCATGCATCATGTTCCTTCCACTAAACAATTAGGTTTTACTTTGTGTTCACCTGTCAGAGAAAATCTCAACAAAACAGTGAAGTCTGTTTCCCACAGAACTTCGCATACCTTTTGGAGAGCAAAGAGGGGTTGCTGACAAGGATCAGCGTGAAACAACTTCTGCTAGGATTGAGTTACCCTGAGCGGAGGAATACCAAGCAGCAGTAACTTCCAGGGTGTCAATTTGTGACGGACAATACGTCTTCTGATGCACAGCTGCACCGGGCCTGTGTTTACTACCTGTGTTTCTGTGAGTTGTGGCTTCTCAGTGACAGGGCGTCTTGTTCTGCGAGCGCCAGCTGGGAGCCGTACCTCGTCACCTCGCCGGGTTTCTTAGCTGCAAGAGATGTGGGAATATTAGCTGCACAGGCGAGCACAAAGCAGCGCGTTTAGTTTTATCAATCTAACACACCTCTCCCGACACCCACAAGGTGATGCGATTAAACTTGCATGAACATGTCTGAGCAGAATCGTGGTTTCAGAACACTTAAGTCAGACAAAGCCGGGAGTATGAATAAAATCTGCTGACATCCACTGAATATGTGTGAGTAAAGTGACATGACGTTACAGCACCACACTAAGAGAAATTAAACCCTGTAAGCTTTTCCGTATCTCGGTTGCCATGATTTTAAATATATTTCAATAGAAAGGGAATGAATAAATTTAAAACAGGGTTTGGTTTTGGAATTGCTTCTTAAGTCTTCTCAGCTGTTAGTTTAATAATTTAATATAGGTTTAAAGTAAGTATATAGAGCTAAATAAAATTAATTTCTGCCTCTTTATATGTTTGATGCAAAAACATTGAAAGATTTAAGGATTGTTTACCTAGCCTGCAGTCTGGATCTGAAGAGGCCACTGATGGGCTTTCACTAGATGAGCTGTAGTCACTGTGGTACCTTTGGTGGGTGTGAACAGGGTCTGAAAGAATAACATTTATCTCAATAAGAAACAATAAAACAATCATGATCATGAATCAAACGGGGGGGAAACACAACCACCATGCATATGACACTACATAATGGTTACACTGATGTGTTTGGTACATTTTTATGTTAGGATGAAGCCGATTGCACTTCCACATCAAACAGAAACTCCATAACAAAAACCTTGTCGCTTTTTATAATGGGAATTTGACAAACAAATTGATGAGCGACTCATGCTTTCATCCCCTGAAGCCATTCGAAAACACATTTAGATTTTTCCGTAACACTGAACACGACAGCACAACGAAGAACAGATACAGGTATTAGTCATGCTGTTGGTAAACACTGCTAATAAGAAGGAATATGAAGCTCTACAGGAAGGTGGATTCACCCCGTGTGTGTAGGCGTGCCTCTTGTCAAGTTTTTTAATCAGGGTTTTAGCGTTTCTCTTGCTTGCTTAACTGGTAGAACCACAGCAAGCAGAGACCAGCTCAACACATGTTTCCGCAAAGGTATTGCTTCATAAACCCTGCAATGAACGTAACTCAGATGTAAGAAGAAAACACAAACAATAAACTTTGAACCCTAACCAAAGTGTCATGTGTTTTTCTGCTAAGTTCACAGAACCTGAAAGTCCTGCTCCTCGGTGTCAGCTGCACAGCCTGAATAAACCACATTCTTCAGTCACTGCTCAAGAATTTCTGTTCCGTTTCACAATACAGCCGAGCTTTCTTCTCTTCATGACGACAATGGTTGTTCAGTTCGGCAAACAGCTTCAGGAAGCGCATTTAAAGTAAATGCAGCTGAATTGATCTTAGAAGCAAGTCAAACAGTCACCTAAGATAATTTTCCTGTCCTCTACTGCAGTGAATCATGAGTTCCCTTTACACAATCACGCAGTTGAAAAGGTTCAGAAGGTGGTTCATTTGTGCGGTTTTCCCATGCAGTTAAGACAAAAAAAAAAAAAAAAAACATGTACATTTTCCCAAAAACCAACTCATGCAGTTACCCACACATGCAGTCACTTGCCCAGATAACCTGATATGGCAGTTCTTTAAAAACCTAATGGGTGAAGAAAAAATATAACGCAGACAAAGAATTAAACCCGTTTAGCTCCTACCAAAAGGGGATTTTAAAATACATGCAAGAGAAAAATGTTTCAATTTCAACTGAAAAACAATTAATTTGAGCTTATTGAACTGCTTCAAGTCAGGGCAGAAGGTTGACAGATTGCAGATTAACCAGAAAACTGAGTTTTCTCATCTAAACTACTGCTGGTCAGCTGGCTGAAATACTGCGACTTTCAGAAAAACCATCTCACCCTTATTAAGTGAGTGCTGTTTTATAACTACTCCGCTCTTGTTAAAAGGGCAAACTGCTAATTAAAGTGCATTAAAACAGGTTACATGAAATAGCACTTCCTTGTGGCATTATTTTAAGTTTCATTCCACAAATGTAAAAAGGAAAACCTCACCCTTCCAAAGAAGTTCAGCTGAATAGAAAAAAAAAATAGTTTTGGTTTTATATACATTTACTTTTAAGCATCACATAAGTAAGTATATGTCTATTCACAAAATTCACAATGTTTGTGGAATGCTGTAGAGAGCATTACAATAAGATTTAGCATGATTTAAGATTACAAAATTAGCTGAAATAGTTACAAAACATTTATTAATATCTGTTATTTTTTCCAAACAATTTCCAAAGTACAATCTTCAAAGTAAGGGGCCTAGGAAAATAATCACGGCAGTGTTGTGATTACACTGACTCAGAACAACCATCTCGCCTCTTTCATCTACAAGTCTCCTTTTATCATTTTCCATACTGGACCTGACCTCAGCTCAAAGCTGCATAACCTGCTGCCAAGAGCCGGAAAAGTCCAATAATCTTAGGAATTCCCTCATCCGCCATGCATGACTCCAATTACAGCTTCAGGGTAGGCGAGGAAAAGTTTCTACTCATTGAAGACTAAAGCATTTTTGGGAAAAAAGGGGGGGAGGGGCTGGAGTCGTCAAGGTGCTGGAAGACAAAGAGGTGGCCAGGTAGAAACATGCCTCTGCACATACAGGCAAGTGGACAACACAAAGACTTGAACAAAGGAGGAGGAAAAGAAGCTCTGAGGAAGTCTCTGTGCAAACTGAGACAGACAAACGGCCTGTGCCATCACTTTACTGCAGAAAAGAACAGAAACAAGAAAAACATGGGGAACTCTTCCAGTTAACATCCTCAACTCCTTTAATGTTTTGAATACACACATCTAATCCTTCCAATTTTCCTTCTTTTGTTTATTCCAAACAAAAAATAAAACGGGCTTCTTTGAAAACTGATTTTTTGAAATAAAACTATTTCTACTTTCCTTTGATGAAAATAAAAACTAAATAAAAATGTCATGGTACTCTGTCTAATACACTGCACCACCGCCTCCTATGGCTGTGGCGCTATGCTGTTTTAGCTGGGCTGGTTTGGAGCCTGTGCCAAATCCTTCACCAACTCTTTCCATTCTGAAAGCCCAGGAACCCAAAGCAGCTTGAAGGTAAAAAGAACTATACCACCTACAACGGTCCAAATGTATTATGCTGACCAGGGGATGAAAAACAAAGACAGAAAATAAAAGCATTTTTTCAACCCCTCCCTTTTTGTTTTATGCACTCCTTGAAAATACTTTGATCAAACTGAATGCCTTCAACAGAACAACTTGTATTCTTAAGTTGCTGTAATTTTAGAATTTTTTTTTTTTAAATATCATGCCCCATCATGTTCATGAGGTGTGTGTCCCTAATGACGCACAGGCATTTTGCAAAGGCGGACTAATACTGTGTTGCAACTTTCAAGTTCAAGTGAAAGTAGTGGTTTAAATTTGCCCAAGTAAAAACTAAATGTAACCAATCCAACACATACTTTTGGTAAAAGTCGCTAAGTTACTCCAAAAGCAGTGATGGGAGTCAGCGCAAACGACAGACAATATCGTGCTTAAATTAATTAAATTATTACAGTACATAAAAAATATGGAGATATTCTGATTTGCTAGAAGTTAGAAAGTACATCTCCATGACTCCCTCTTAATAATAATAATTGCTCATAGAAACAGAAATATCAAATTGCAATATTAGGGATGGAATAAGTCATTGTGGTTGACGTTTCTGTTTAGCTCAGTTGTTTTCATTTCAGTGAACATGACATAAAAATACATAATTTGTGTATTACCTGCATTATGAAAAGAAATGTCAACTGGTCTCTACAAATGAAACCTAATATGCTTTACAGTATCAAAAAAATATTCAACACTTTTTACCTGATGGCAAGCAGAATTTTCTTCTTGCTTGGTGAAGAACTACAAATGCTGAGCTACTCACAGTGTAATAACTACCACATCAAATTTTAAGACATATTGCACAAGTAGTCAGGACCTATAATGTCCTCCCAGCAGTTCTACACTTGAATTCTTGTAAAGTATGAAATGTCCTGACGAGAAAGAACACCGTTCTTGTTTCTGCCACCTTAGAGAAAACAGTCTTGGCCTTTACTTTTGCCATGGTGTTACAGACCCTTTATTTAGTTTTTCAAATTTAATGATAACTTCTGGAAATGACGATAAAAGTTCAAAGCTCTATAAACCTTGTATAAGTGTTTAAATGTGCCAATTAGGTTAATAGCTGAATTAATCAAAAGGCAAGTTGGACTTCTGTCAGTTGGAGCTGAACCAAGGAAGGTGAGGAAATTTTCATCCGTGTGACCTGAACCGAGTGTTTGCACAGCTCAGGATGACACAAAGTGAGGCTAATTTTAGCCAATTCCTGTAACATTTGAGCAGCATTTTAATAAAACCTGTGCTGTGACATTGCAGCGATGGAAGAATTTTAATAAGTTATAGATAGCATTCATAAAATACTGAGCGTGATACTTAGGGATTTTAGTATTCCAATACAATCCCATTGAAATAAGTGTAAAAATCTTCTCTATTCTGATGTCTTGCAGTTTTCTAGTAACACCTTCAATTATTTACCGAGAAACACCAGTGCTTGAACCTACGTCAAGTAAAAAGTTGACTATTACGAGCTGGGGCTCGACATGTAATAGAGTGATAGATGTTTAACAAGCACTGTAAAGCGCAAACGTTTGGTTTTATTGAAAACTGTATTCAAAAACGGGACAAATATAGTAGCCATAGTTTGATTGCTTCCTTTATCATGTATATAAAAATGAATTGTCTTATTATTTTGTCATATCAATGTGGAATTCAATTGTGATCAAGAAGTTGAGAAAAGAAAGGCCCCAAGGCACATCTATAGAAAATAATGCTGTATTGCTAGAAGTAGCTGCCGGCAAAGTCGGGAGGCTACAAGTAAAGAGTAAAAAGAGTGGTGGGGGTCTGGAAAAAATAAGGAAATGAAAGGAAAGTATAGAAGAGAGCAGATTAGTTTATGCCTGTTTGAACCCTAATCCTTTCTTCATAGTCACCAGATGACCTTCAAACCCACACAGGTACATGTGAGTCAGTGACTAAAAGCAGCCTCCCTATGGAGCTTTTACCAAGAATACAAAAAGCTTTTGAGAGAAACAGAAACTCTGGGGGGCTTTGTACTAGGTAATTACACAATTGCAGCAATTGTGATTTGCCCAAGCATGCAACGGTACAGTTTTTTCCACTATACCTCTGTTAGTAAGCAACAGAGGTGCATCAAAGGAATAGCTGCACATAACACGTGTGACAATAAGGTAAAGGCTAGAATTATGGTGTTCTTTAATTAGAACAGTAATTCGGGTGACCTTCGTGCCACTGACTCATTCTGTCTAAACACTGCTGAGTGGCCAATGTTAATGATACTCCCTTCAGCCAATAACCAGCTCTGAACCCATATAGCAGTTCAACTCCTATACACAGCTGGTAGCCAAGTGCCTGGCTGCTCACATCATCCCACTGTGGTCCACATTTCTCTCCATCTGTCAAATATAATCAGCTTTAAATTGCCAATTAATTACACTGTCTAATTTCCCATTTTTCCTACGCTGAATAACACTGACATAAAAGATTAAGTCTCAGGGCTGAAGCAAAACATCACACGGCTTATGGGTTGAAATGCTGAGGATCACAGTTCAAGTTCAGACAATGTTCTGTTAAACACTTATTACAAAATGATAACACGACCTAGCTACGGTGTTTCACACAAAAAAACACATATTGTGCAATATAATGACAAAGCATTTGTTATGAGGGATGTGATGCAGTGCCTGTATTCAAAAGGTAGGTGGTGAAAGACTTAATGTACGTCATTTGTGCCTTTTCTGTTTTTTAGCGGCGTGTAACCGGTGACAACCTTCAGAAAACACTAACAATAGTGTGTTGATTTAGACTTAGCAGGACACCCGTCAAACGTTAAGAGCCTCACAAAATTCAAACAAAGGCTTCCATGACTATCGTCTGAGACTGATGGTGTATGACCATCAAATTTTGTGAAATAAGACACTCGGAAATACAAAGACACTGTCTAATGGAAACAAGATGCTACAAAAAGAAAGAAAAAAAAAGAAATCTTCCAAAAAAAAACAACAAAAAACTATGCAATTAATATTTAAATAGTTGTTTTGTTCCATTTCTTTAGATAAGAAAACTGATTTTTATTTAGAGGAAGAAGAAGTAGTCAGAGAGGGTAATCAATAGATAGGGTAATGTTCCAGGCAGGAAAGATCTCCAAGGGACTGATTACTGTGCAACTGGAAAGTACTCGCACTGCTTCACTTTTTCCACATTTTCTGATGTTGCAGCCTTATTCCAACATGTATTAAATTAACCTCTTTCCTCAGATTCTACACAAAAATACCCTATTCAAACAATGTGGGTAAAATATTTTTGCAAAGTTATTAAAAATAGAAAACCAAGAAATCACATTTACGCAAGTATTCACAGCCTTTGCTTAATACTTACCTTTGGTAGCAATTCCATCCTCCAGTCTTTTTCAATATTGCAACCAGCTTAGCTCACCTAACTTTAGGAAGTTTGGCTCAACCTTCTTTGCAGTTCTTCTCTAGCGCCATCAGGTTGGGTGGATTCGTCTGTGCAGTCATTTTCATATCTCTCCAGAGATGTTTAATGAGTCTCAACTCTGGACTCTGGCTTGGTCACTCCAGGACATTTCACAGGGTGGTTATTAAGCCACTCTTTTGAGCTCTGTACCATATGTTTTGGATCATTTTCCTGCTGAAAAATTATCCATCCGAGGTCAAGATTCTCTGGAGCAGGTTTTGATCCAGGATGTCTTTGTACATTGCTGTGTTTATCTTTCCCTCTATCCTGAATAGTCTGTCAGTTCCTGCTCCAAAACATCTCCATGAAGTGATGCTGTCACCACCTTGCTTCACTGTAGGGATGGTATGGCCCTGGTGATGAGCTGTGCCTGGTTTCCTCCAAACATGACCCAGGCATTCGCACCAAAGAGTTCAATTTTTGTCTCATCAGACCAGAACATTTTGTCTCTCATGGTTTTAAAGTCCTTCATATACCATTTGATAAAACTACCATACAGAGTGGCCTGATTGGTGGTTTGTCCTTCTGGAAGGCCAATCCACCAATCCAGAGAGCGTTCCTCTCTGTCCAGAGGAACGCTGGAGCTCTGTCAGAGTGACCACTGGGTTGTTGGTCACCTCTCTGATTAAGGTCGTTCTGTCCCAGATTGCTTGATTTCGTCCAGCTCTGGAACGAGTCCTGCTGCTCCAAACTTCTATTTACCAATAATGGAGGTAATTGAGCTCATTGGAACTTTTAAAGCAGCACAAGTATTTCTGGATCCTTACCCAGACATGTGCTTCAAGACAATGATGTCCCAGAGGTCTATAAACATTTACTTTTTTTTTTTTTATTTCATGCTTGGTGTTTGACCATTTTCAACTGTAAGGCCTTATATAGACAGGTGTGAGTTTTTCCAAATCACGTCCAATCAGCTGAATTTACTGCAGGTGACCTTTATTTAAGATGCAGAAGCATCTCAAGGATGATCAGTGCAAACAGCTCAAATTTCATCTCCATCAACAAAGTATTAAGCAAAGGTTGAGAATAGTTACGCAAATGTGTTTTCTGACTTTTACATTTTTAACAAATTTGCAAAACACTCAAAAACATCTTAAATTGCCATAATGGGCATTGGTTTGAAGATTTGTTTAACATGACCCGTAAAAAGGATGAACTGAAGAAATGTGGAAAAAGTGAAGAACTGAATACTTTCCAAATGTACTATAAGCATAAACTAGAAGTGACAAAAACCACATATTTAAAAATACATTTCAAAAAATGTGTCATGTGCTCAGCTCCTGACTAATGACAGTCACAGTACACAGTGAATCCTGAACATGAATAAGTTAATGAAAGATAAATGAGTAAAATAATTGTTTCTTTTGAATAACACTGCTGTAGAACAGACAAAGTTCAAAGGTAGGATATAGACAGTTTTATTACTACCTGTATTATCCAGGTAAAAGTTAAGAGCATCTTGGTTTCAAGACGATGCTCTATTTAAAAAGATGAGAGACTCAGACACAAAGTCTCACAAGTTGGCTGAGATTCTAACAGTATATTGTAACTTTATAAATGACCCTTTGGCAAAAAGAGTGATTGTTTTTAATCACATGATGACGAAAGCCTGGTTTAAATAAAGCTATTCTGCAGAAAAGGAGCAGTAGCACACATTTTTGACAACGGTTTTATCGGTACTTGGTCATGGAATCCATCCATCCATCCATCCATCCATTTTCTGAACACCCTTGTCCCTCAGTGGGGTCGGGAGGGGTGCTGGTGCCTATCTCCAGCTAACGTTCCGGGCGAGAGGCGGGGTACACCCTGGACAGGTCGCCAGTCTGTCGCAGTGGTCATGGAATAACCCGGGTAAATACTTCACTAGTAATTTGCAAACAATTTAAAAATATAAATACTATGAATAACTACTAAAACACTTAAAATGAATCACTTCTGCATTTTTGAAAACCCTCTTAACATGGAGGAGTTATGAAAATCTCCCTCTCTAGAGCTGAACTCAAGGATCTGGATTGAATCAAACAGTGTGACAGCAGAAGATTCACAGTTGTGCAGAGCACAGTACATATATATTTCATTCATGACAGCATTACTCACCGTTTACCGCCTGTTGTAGTGCCTGGAGTTTCCTCTGTCTTTCCTTGATCCTGTCATATGCGGCAGGGAGCCCAGAGCCGACAGACAGGGCAGAGAAGTGATGAGGCATTCTGCCCTTCAGCTCACCAAACTCAGAGTACCGATAATCCACCTCCTTGGCCACAGACAAAGGTGATTTCCGCCTCCCCACAGAATGCGTGCTTAAGACGCTGCTTCCTCTCCGGGCATCTTCCAAAGCTCCAAAACGAAGAGCTTCTGGGTCAATGTAAGCCAAGTCCACAGAGGAAGCCCAGGTCTTTCTGGGCTGACTCGGCCCTCTGTCTGTGACTTGGTAGGGTAAAGACCTACGGTCCAGCTCCACAGGCCGGCCCTTCATCTGGGGGTGCAGCGGGTGCAGATAGGGGTAAGAAAGCTGGTGCTGGAGTGAGGGGGCTCTGGGGTAGAGATCTGTGGAAGAGTCAGAGTTTGTGTGATAGTCGGACAGGGAACTGTGGGGAGCTGCACCCTCGTCTCCCTTCAGTAAGTCCTGTATCGGCAGCGAGCCCATAGATCGACTGAGGCCCCGGTTGAGAGCCGCTTGCTCCTGAGTTCTGGCTTTGTAGCGCTCCAAAACTCTGGGCGCGGCACTCCTCCCTGAGAAAGAAAATGTCGTTAACTTTTGAAGAACACAAATTGGTCACATTTCTAAAACGCTGAATTACTCATTCTTTAAGCATCGATGACAACCAACAGACGGATATAAATAAAAAAACACAGATATATTCACAATGAGTACCTAGCTCTGCTATTAATTACGTTACATTAATTTAAAATGTAAAACCAGTTAAATGTTCCCAATTTTTAAATCTGATATTCTAGATGATGTAAATGCAAAGACAAGGCAATAAATGTAGCAATCAGAACAACCTTGTAAACTTGCTCCAGATGTTGGTCTTATAACCAAAGCTAGAAGTAAGTAAAGGAAGTTAGACTATGTCTACATGGAGAAGTGAACTCAGGAAAAAGTGATTATTAGCTTCCATATGTTTTTCATCCATAAATTTGTGGATGGGGGCCTTTATATGCTCCGGTCTAAAAGGTAGGGATGCTCAAGGCAGGTTGCTGTTTTAAGCTGAATTGATTCGGACGTCTTTTTCCATCAATGGCTGTTCAGCTGCACAACTCAGATGTCACTGCCATATGGCTTTTAAGACAATGCCTTGCCAAAGTATTCATACGTCTTCATACCAACATATTTCAAGCCCTGCTACAATTGTGCCACTCTAACAAGAATATGCAATGATCTAATCCATTCCATTGTAGCTCTGGCTGTTTGTTTAGGGTCGCTGTCCTGGTAGAGGGTGAGCCTCCATCCTAACCTCAAGTCTCCAGCACGTTGTTTGTTTTTCCACTCTCGCTGGCTATTCATTTCTGTCTTCCTACCAACTCTGATGCTGTTACAGTCACCATGTTTCACTGCGAGGACGGTGTGTTCAGTGTGGTTTACAGTTTCTTCTTCCATTTTTTTTCTCTGAATATGACCCGACTAAAAACAACTTTTTAGGTCTCTATTGAACAAATTCGTTCTTCTCATCACTCCTTCATTTCAGGTCAGAACTGTGGAGTACACAACTAATAATTGCCCTGTTAACAGACTGAGCAGTGGATCTCTGCAGCTTTCGGTTATCTTCTTTGCTGGTTTTCTGATTAGTGCTTTTCTTATCAGTCCTAATTGCTGATGTGCCTTACTCCTATTTTCAGAAGAAAGACCGGGCATTGCTCTGTGAGATGTTTAACTTTAGGAATAATGTTTCATAACCTAACTCTCCTATAAAACTTCTAGACAACTTTACTCCTGTCCTGCCTGTGCTCTTCACAGAGACACATGTATTTATATTGGGACAGTTTGTTGCTCTGGAATTTATTCTTTGGTATTAGAGCAAAAGTGACAGAATACAAATGTTTGTGAATACAAAAGTGTGTGTCTCTAAGTTAAGAACCTTTGAAGAAGTTCAAGGGGTATCAAAACTTTTGTAAAGCAGACATACAGTGTCTATATGGGCAAAATAATAATATTAATAATAATAATAATAATAATAATAATAATAATAGTAATAATAATAATAAGAAGAAACCTGAGCAGCAGCTACAACTTGAAACAACTAGGATGCAGGAGGGAGTGATCTGCTCCTTTAAAAGAAAGATGCTTTTGTTCAACCAGACAAACAAAGCGCTGATACAAACAGCAGACCAGCAGCTTCACTGGTGACTCAAAAATATGAATCTAATCAATATCATCCAGTGCTTACATAATCTGGAGTGCGCTCTGGCTGTCCTTTCCATGGCCTGGAGAAATGCCGGAATGCTCAAAAACCACCGAGGAGGTTCAGTCATATTTTCCTGAACTCAGTTTAAATTAGAGGTTTTGGTGTTTCCTTGTAGGTCTTTTCTATTCTAAAAGTCATTCCTCAGAATATAAGTCGTGGAAGCTGCATTTATTTGCTTTGTTGCTGCAGATCTGTTGAGCTAAACTAAGCTCTTGAAGGGAAAAATACTCCCGTTCGTAACTCAATGAAAAGAAAACAGATCATGAAGTTATTAGTTTCACTCCATTAAAGCCGATCTTCAGGAAAGGCCTCTAGTGCTTAGCCTGGAGGTACGACTGTAAGACAATCTGCCATGCAAATAACATTATTGCAACCATCCAAAAACGTAAAGTACAGCTTAAACTTAAAACATATCATGCGTCATACCTATCTGACTGCATAAATGGTAAGTTTTTATGGCCAACAATGCCAAATACAACAGAAGGACCTCTGTACAAGCAAAAAGACCTCAATTATAACTCCATATGCCACTGCAATGTGACTTAGGCAACTCAAACGGCACAGAAGACTTTAGCTAATTTGTGTTCATAGTGTATAAATGTAGCTCATTTTACCGGATGGCAAGCCTTTGCCTCTCAACCTCTCTCGAATCTCCTTGCTCCGCTCTGGAAGAGATTCTCTGTCTGTCACCAGACCATCCAGCTAAGAAAAGAAGAGTTGAAGAAACAATACAATGATAACATGGTGGAACTGGTGGAGAAAAATGAATCTTTTCATGACTGAGAGACCCATTTTTCTGCAGCTGACACACAAATCGTCCTCACGATTTAAACTGAAGTGTGTACCTGAGAGAGACTGCCAAGCACCAGCCGGACCAGTTTTCTAATGTAGGAGAAAGGAGGGTCACAGGTGGAGTTCCTGATGTGCTTGCTGCAGATGTCCAGCACCGTGCGAAGCGACATCCGACTCAACGTAATGTCATCGGACATGTTGAGCAGTAGGCCGTTGAGGTGTTCCCCCAGCTTCATGGGCTGCACAGAAAACCCAACGAAGAATGAAACCATTATAAAAGGCAGGACTTTTATCTGATCTGAGTGTAAATTAGCATTCATTTTCTAAATCATCTTGTACGCATGACTAAATGTACCTTACATATAAAGAGTAATCTAAAATGCATTTTAGATAATAATAAAAATAAAAAAAAAACAACTAAAATTATAAGCATAACTCTGGTGACAAAAAAGTATTTTTTTTCTCCCAAGCTGATCATAAAGGACTGCAAACCCAAAAGGTCTTTATAGGAGGTATAAACTCATCATTTTGTAAAAGCACTTCATTTGTCTTCAGAATCAAAGGTTTCAGTAACAACTGTTTGCTTAAAAGCTTATGACATTCACATCATCTGTGTTATAATTCTACCATATGAAATAAGATGCAACTATTTCAATTAAGGCAGGTATTTCATAGGACGCCTTTTCCCAGAATAAACGACGCATCAGAGTAATGTTCAAATTCCTTTTCCTGATATTTTTAGTTTTAGTTTCAAGGTAACAGATGGAGGGCATTCCAACAAAACAGTTGTCATTTAGTTCTCGTTTAAGCAAATTGGATCAGATTGCTTTTAGGTAAACTAAATGGTGACAAAAGTAGACGCTGCGTTTGTTTCATGACACGTATTGCAGTTGCAATGAAGTCAACCTCAGTGCTGGTCATGGGAAGCATTTCCTCATAAATGTTGACGTGTTTCGCACCTGACTGACATGTCATGAAGATGCGGGGAAAAACCTGACCATCTTCATTTTGCAAGTACATTCCAGACATTATTTCCAGGCAGCATTTTTTCTCGTCAAGATTAGACTTTAAGATAGCGTCATGGGGGAACAAAAATAAATATTGGTACACGTTGTTATGAAGCATCTGGACTGTTTCCAAGTTTTTACTTGCTGTATTTGTGACAGTGTAATCAGGCAAGCAACAAGTTTAGGCTGGAGTTGCAAAAATATTAACCAAAGGAAATAGTACTACAATAGTTTTGCTGACAAACGGCAGATATTAGACTCTAAAGTCTTTGAAAAAATAAGAAAAGAGGTTTTTAAATATTGACAGAAGCCTTTTTTGTGTTTATTTGACTTATGACATTTACCTGACTTTGAGGGATCTGATAGTCTGCTCCCCAAAATAATGTCATTCCCAGTGAATACATATGCATCTGTGGAAGGAAAAAAAAAACTATTAATAAATCTATCTGTGCAAAAAAAAAGAAAAACAAAAAAAGACAAAACAATTTGGTGAAAATGGAAAAAAAAATACTTAAGAAGGTTGATGGCTGTAGATAAAAACAAGGTTAAATTTAGGAGAAGTAGGCAAAACAAACAAAGAGGATTAAAGTTGAATTAATTTTCCACACAGAACATAGATGAGGTCTTTCACGTTAAATCCCAAAATCTTTTTCCATTTTCCCGTTATTACCATATACTCATTGCTTTGGAGAGAAATTACTTCCCCCGAATGTTGGGCTTGGTAGAGGAAAGAATAATTCAGGGATTGCCAAAGAATGCACCGTACCCTTTGAGGTCCTTCAGGAATAGACAGAGTGCAAATTTAAAGACACACTAACACTTTCAGAAAATCTGCAAGATGAGACAGTGAGGAATTAAAGCGAGCACAGAACACCAGGTTGAAAACAGCAAAAGAAACTTTGGCTCTTGCAGCTGACATGTATTTGCACTCGGTCTTAAAATGAAGGAAACAGATTATAACTTCTGCACTGAAATAACTCAGCTGGAGAGGCAGATCCAGCCTTGGAAAACTGACTCAGCACAAAGCTGTTTGAGGTTTGTGGGGCTGAGCCAAAGATGGGTTTTCAGTCATGCAAGCTTTCAGTTATTCTACCAGAGTGGCAGATTTGAAACAGGAGGGCTGCAGTGAGTCTTTTAACTACAGACATGAGGCGTGCTTCCTCAGAACTCCGGCTTCTGCCAACGTGTCAGTTTGGCACGTTACGTCAGGACAAGTTCAACCAAACTACACCGTCTATCATTTGCATACACACGCACACCACTAAAAATAGATGCACAGCAGAGAGTCATTTACAGCTTTACTTTCTGTTGACAAACGCTAGGGTTAATTTACATTTTAAATCCACATCATGGCCGGCTCATAGGTCAAAGAAAGAATGAGATGTTCCAGCTCTCTCTTTAAAGAGTTACCACACATTTCTTTAAAAGAAATGTTGAGTCCTTTTTAAGACCAATTTTCCCACTAAAAGTCTAAACAAACTAACTTGAGCTAATTAAATTGGTAGCTTTATATATGACATTTAAGTCAAGTACTTTTATACCTAGATTACCAAACTTAAAACCCGTCTTCAAGTAACCAGTAACTACAGGTTTCTGCCAATAGCTGAAATCCCCATTTTCTATAACAAACCTCATTACATGTGACCTTTTATAAAAAAAAAAAAGTGGTTAATGTAACAAATGTTTTTATTATAAATGCCCAAATATATGCTGAGAACAGTTCAGAAGTAGCTGGCTTAGAGTGAAAAAAGGATTAACACAACATGAAACAAATTAACAAGCATATAAAATTAAGACAGAAGATGTATATAAAGATATTTGAAGAAACAAACAAATACAATACCTAAAATTGAAATTTCCCTGACTTTAAAAGCTGGCAAAATCATGTTTTACATCCTAAAACTGCATAGGATTCCTCTGACTTCATGCATGAGGAATCACCAAGTGACCGGAATCAGCTGATTGCTTAACGGATCCTGCCAGTCAGACGCACAAAATTCCCATCCTTTTTCGAGTCAGCAAAAGCATTAATAACAATACACTTTGAAGTGGAAGGTGTTACTGGGTATTTACTAAATTCAATATCTGTGATGTTTTTAATGAATAAAGTAAAAGGAAGAACAAAGATGTCGGAGGCTGTTTAAAAAGAAACCACATTTTCTACAGAGGTATGGTGGCCATTGAATTATGTTCCTGCTTAAAGGAGGAAAATGTTCAGCAGATAACAGAACGATGAAAACTTCACAGCAGCGTTGCTCTGTTTTATCCTTTTAAACTTTCGACTTTTGTGAATTATGCAGGGTTTGGAAATGTTGGGAATCTCTCAAGAATCTTTGTTCTCAAGGTAAAAGAGAATGACATGGCTCAGAAAGCTTTGATTGGTACATCTCTGCTCTGGTTGATTTAAGGGAGAGCACCAAAGACCTTGGCTAGAAATACATCGAGACAAAGATATAACAAAGAATGTTAGAGGTTTCTGTCCCAGTGTGAATGATCTAAGCATGAAATACCTTTTCAATGTCAGAAACTGAATTCAAGGGGTTGCCTTCCATGACCTCTGGGGCTGTGAAAGCCCTCAAGTCCTCCTGGGTGACATACTCGTCTGTAAATGAAATGTTGCCAGAGGGCATGAGCAGGAGGGACCAGGGTGAGATGATGAAGCCCATGGCTGCTGGGTCTGGAGATGGAAACAGACAATTCAAAACATGAGCATGGATGTAAGACAGAAAGGGAACTTGGCTTTCTTCAGATAAACTTTTAGATGGTGCCAAACAAGCTCAGAGACCCACAGCATTAAAAAACAATGTTCTAGAACTCAATGTTAGTATCGTATTCTGTCCAGACATTTAAAACCCAAATGCCTCACACTTAGACATAGCCAACCACAGGGGCCGTTTCTTGCAAAGGGCTTTGGCATTTATTGATATTCGAGCTGACTGAAGTAAACACAAACACATGTTGCTTTCCAGGCCTGCATTTAAAAAAATAAAATAAAATAAAATCTTGAAGCATGGAAGCAAAAAGGAATGACTACACAGCACAATTCTCGTTTCCTATGAAGCCACAGGCAGTGCTTTGGTTAGAGACCGTTTTAAAAATATACAGAGGAATGCTTGAGCAGTGCTGCAAAATTCTTTTCTTCAACTCATACTTTAGTCTGAGAAGAGCAGAGGAAAAGGGGAGCTCGATCTGAAGAACTGGGGGGAAAAAATTGCTTTCAAAAGCTGGAATTTACTAAGTAAATATAGGTTTCCTGTTTAAAACCCATCTGATCATTCAAAGATCTTACTGTATATTTGACATGGGTAAGTATCAAATACAAAGATTTTCTGAGAAAGTAATCATGATTTTTGATAAATTATCATGATAATTGTGATAAAAATATGCTGTTGCTGTTTGACGAGCAACTAAAGTATTACTGACAGGAAGTTATTCTGAATCGCTGCTCTATAAAATTGAGTGTTCACACATTCTAGGTCATTTTTACTGCTACGCTGACAAGCAACAGCGCATCTGGAGAGTAATAAAAGATCTGGACAGACTTTCAGTGCCCTACAAAAGTATTCACACCCCTAGAGTTTCTACACAGCGCAACCACACAATAAAACATTTCTATGTGTTTTATTGGGATTTCATGGACCGTTTGCACAACTGTAAAGTGGATGGACTAAAATTAAACTTCTTGGTCTGCATGCAAAATAGTCCATGTGAAGGAAGGCACACAGACTGTCCACACTGTGTACACAGAGGTAGAAGGATTATGCTGTGGGGATCCCTTTTATCAGCTGGGAAATCACTAAATACATTGAAATCCTGGAGGAAAACTCGTTAGAACTTAAGCGACAAAAATCATAAACGGATTATAACTTCCGTTTATGAAGTTATAATCCAAAAGTTTGCCTTCCATCAGGACAGAAGCTTTAAAAACATGTTCACAGCTGCAACAAAAGGGTTAGATCAAATAATGTTCATGTAACGAGTTGATACAGACATAAATTCACATGGAAATCTGTAGAAATAGCAGGAAAAAGTTAAAGAAGTTGCTAATGATCTGGGTACTTTTAAACACTATGTGCCATTACATTCCATCTCCATATAATCTGAACTGAACTTTTTTTTTGCAAAGAAGCACAGAGCTGACAAAAACAAAACCTGAAAATATTTCAGCTTTGATTGCAGCAAAAAGGTGTGTATACAAATATATTTTTCAAACTATATTTGAAAAATTATAAATACATAAATACATAAAATACATGACATTTGTGGTTTGCATGTGACAAAACGTAAAATTGCAAAAGACATAAGTGGCTTTGCAAGCTACTATAAGAACACTCAAGCAGACAAATGTAACCACATACTCAAACAAAACATGGAAGCATACTGGGAAAATCCTTTCACTAATCAGACAAACTCATATCAACCACTAAAACAAATCCTTCTTGAGCAAAAACACAGTAGCCACTGCAGTTTGCACATGAAAAATCAACTAGTTTCATATTTGAAGATTATCTCCTAATCTTTATGCTCACCTTCACTGTGTAAACAGATGAAAAGAAAACAGAAGAAAGGCTAAATTTAAAGTTAGAATATTTGTCATTAATAACACATTCTTGTTCCAAACAGACTTTCAGTAGCTATAATTACTGGGTCCAACATCTGCTATTCAAATTTTAGCTTCACTCAGCAGTTTAAAGCTCCACACACCAGCAGCCACAAGTTACACAGTACAACTACACACTGAAAGGATAAAATTGTGCTTTAAATACAACGGAGAATGCAGCAAACATAAGACAAAATAATGAAGAAAACCTTCAAGTATTCAGCTTTGCTCCTTGGTTTATGTAAGAAGCCTTCACAAAGACACTATTCAAGATCATTTCTGCAAAATCCCTTCATCATAAATGTGACCTCGGCTGCTGAGGAATATTTGAAAGCGTTCACTGATAAGGAAGCTTTTCTGCAGCATGATAGGATATGCATCACCAAGCTTCACTAAGCAAAACCAGAAAGTGAAGCCAAGCTGGTTTTCCCCAGAAACAGAGACTTGGATACAAGTTAATGCTTAGTGGAAAATTTTAATGGTCAACTGTTTAGACAATACTTTCAGTTTGTGTAATCAGGTGTACTGGAATGATGAGTGAAACCAGGAGCCCCCTAAAGTGTTTTCAAAGTGACAAGATTTCTGCAGGCTCACATCCTCTTCAGCGTCTCTAAGGTTAAACTTGCCTCGGTCACCCACCGCTTGAGTTTTCTCAAAAAACAAAGTGTTTCTGGAAGCTGAAAACCTTATCTGCCTGTGCCACCAAGAACAACTAAGATAGCCTCACGGCAGTGACAAGAAAGATTAAAATGCCCAGGGCTACCTCACAGTCTACCAGGCATTAAAAATGAGCAAATGAAGCCATCAGAATAAAATTTAAAAAAATACATGACATGTAAAGTTTGCATTTTCTGTTTCTGATTTCATTTAAAGAAAGGAGGGCAACGATTTACTAGCTTTGCTTCAGTATAAAACTCTCAGAAAGAGGCTTTTCAGTGTTATTTTTTTCTTTACAAGTAATTTTGCATGAAAAATAAAGTTGGCCCATGCAACAGAAAGAAATAAGGAAAAAATGATAATTGTCTTTGCACATCATACCTTTGTTAAAAAGTTCTTGGAGGCTTTCTGCACTCTGACTGAGCAGCGCCCATACCTCCTCCTCCTGGAGCGGCCCCCCTCGAACTTCCAGGGCTTCTGCCAGAGACACATGCATCTTCCCTGCACAGGCAGCGAAACACACAGTTATCACCTACAAACACATTAACACAAACATTCATCAACGTGCACAGTTTTTGTTTTCTCGTTTAAAATTCTATTGATTATTTTCTTTCTTCCAAGTTAGTTGACATTTTGTCCTGTTACCTCAATAAGCAGCACCAAGCAGAAAAAAATATATATATAATTTTGACTTTTGCCTTGTTCGAAGAAAAGGAAAACCCCTCAGAGCACTGGGAAGGAAACCTCGAAGCAGATCAGTGCAGCACAGAAAATGCAAAGGCAGCACCTCCGAGTCACAGTTCTGTTCATGTCAGCAACTACGGCCTCTGGAAAATCCTTTTTGAAGTTTTCTTCTTTTATTGCCTTACAACCATAAATTAAAATCAATTTTTAAGAGTTTTCCTTTAAGCACGTGATCAACACATCCCTCCAACTCTTAAAGTCCAAACTTTATTGGCAAAGGCACCAATTAATAATACCATGAGCTCAGAAAACTTGGGCATATTAATGTGGAAGTTTACACATGTATGCATATATTGTCATTTATATTTTATAATCTGAAGTTTATCTGTGCCACTGAAGTGCTGCAGATAAGACAAAGATCGGTTGCATGCTCAAAAATAAACCTGATCAGGTCATATAAATGACTTTTTCTTTTTACTGCGATCTTAAAGCTGTTTTTTGCTGTGTCTTATGTAAACTTCTGTTTTCCGATTACATGTTGTATAGCCTGAAACTGGGTCAGGCTCAGAACAAAACCAGTCCCTCAACGGCTGACAAAACACAACATGTCACTGTTACATTAGGAAACTCAACATGCCTTTAATTTATTTGTATGGTAATCCAACCAATGCCCCTCGCCCCTATTTAAAACAGGATGCGTGTGCTTCGCTCTATGTCCCAGTCGCGTCATTCACGGAGGGACGTGAATGAGATAAAAGACGCATGCAAAGTTGTTCCCGATGTGTCACAGTTTCTGTCTGTACTCCAGCCGCTGCTCTGCAGTGGTGACAATGGTTTCTAATCTTCCTAATTCATCAATGGCATGACACCAATGTAAGCAAACCAGTTTTGCAAACAGGCTGTGCAGAAACTATCCGAGCCACAGTAAAGTTGCACATCCGAAGCAACAAATACAGATTTTGTTACATCTAATGGGTCACACAAGCATAAAAAGCCAAAACTGTAAATTGACGCTGTGAACAGCGATGTTGGAATTTTCTGTCAGATCAAAATGTAAATGTCAGGCTTGTTCTTAAAGAGGACACCCCTGTTCTAAACCAATCTTCTGAGCGCTACATGGATATTGGTTTGCAAAACCCCAAATTCAACTTACTTTTTAAAGTTTCAGAGTCTAATATAAAGAGTAAAAAAGTTAGAGGTCAGCAAAGTTAAAGTGTAATCAAGTAGTTTTGTGAACATGCACTGTATTTATGTGAACAGATGAAAAATCGGACCCGCTTTGAGATCTCCAAGGATTGTTAAATGTCTCCAAAAATCGCATGAAAATCCATCAAATCAATGCACACATACTTCAGTCTGGCTCAAACAATCCCTGCTGTCTCCTGAAAATCCATCACAAAGCGAGGCGATCAAACACTTTTTCTGCATCCGACATACAGGCTAAATGTGTGCATATCATTTATCCAGAAATCCTTGCCGTAAACTGGGCCAGTGAACTAATTAGTCACATTTTTTTTCCCCCCGTTTTGTTTTGCTTTTCTGAAAGCAATATGCGAAACAATGTCCTTTCTATGAATTGGAGTTTTCAGAAGAGAGCTAATGAGTAAACCTGTCACGTGGCGAAATGTTTATGCAGGAATGCAGGTTAACCATTCTAGTAAATGGGAGGCGTGAAGTTTGAGGACAAGTGGGATACACCAACCATCTACTTCATTACCCATGAGAAAGGGGAGAGCGGGTGCTGTGAGGGCTGATTGTTTTGTGACCCTTGTTATTTCAGCAGAGACCTACAGTGGAATGTTTTTTATCCGTGCTGAGACCGCCGTACAGGCCAACTACTCTCATTGGTTCTGCTCATTACGGAGGGTGTTCGGCAATCTAAAAGCAGAAAGCCCTCGCCACTGCAGAGCCTCTTGCTCTTTCAGGTTTGCCAACTATCTGGATTTTTTTGTTCCCGGGTCTCTCTGTATATTAAAACATCCTGCCTTCAAAAAACAAACAAGAAAAACACCAACTAAAGATCAGACTACTGCTGTTGATGGTTAGAGTTTCAGAGTTTTGACTACAGTCACAAGGATTTTAAAGAAATAAGCCTGGAAACGTGACAGAGATCTTTACTAGGCACTTCCACCCACTTTCCTGTGTGTGACAGAACCCATTGGACTTACAACCCATTGGATGGATTTGAAAACAGTTTCCTAAAAATGTCCTTCGACTTCATAGTGCTACATAAGTCAGTTATTCAGTTCGTCCTTTCAAGAAACAGAAAAAAAAAATTCCCTCCATTAAAACTCTTAAAAGAGACAAGCCCACAGAAGTTACACGAGATTCAGCTTTTAATTTGGGGAAATGCAGCATACATGCCATGAGAATGAATTTGATATCGTCCAAAGGTCAGAACTGTACTCTGAGCTGGCAAGCGCATCTGGAGGGAAAAAGCAGAAGCAGCGAAGTGTGCCAACAGAGAGGTTAAAAAAATGCTCCTAAGGTTATTCTTAAAATGAACTATTGCCATTACTTCCAACTATTCTTAGAATTAGAAAGACGGTGGGCACATGTGGCCTTCATAAGGTTGTGATCTTAGCCAACATATCTGGGAGATGTATAAGGGTAATATTTCATATTCATACCAAATCAAAAGCAGGTTGAACATCACTGAACTACTGCAATGGGAACACAGGACTATTATATCTATCATGCAACCTGAAGGAGAGCCACATCTGGAATGTCCACTGACAATTACAGTGAAGTGATGTTGTGTATATATGCATTGTAGTCTTTTCTTGGAATAAAATTCAAAGAAAGTCGCTTTGGGTAAAAAGTGACTTTCGCCTTCTTCACAATTTTGGGTAAGAAATGTTAACATCACAACGGAGAAATGCAAACATAATCAAATGCTACAAATTATATAACACTTAAATTAAATCTTATAATTTATAACAGATATAAAAACTGTATTTTCCGTGTTTGCATGTTGCATCATAGTATCAAACACAAAGATTTGTATGAGCACTCCCACATTAGTACATGATGGGAATCTTATGTAACACACAAGAAATGCTAAAAAAAAAAAAAAAAAAAAATCCCCCATTTTTTTCCCATGACTTTGGTTCTGATCCATGTTTCAGCCAGCTGATTGACATAAAATAAAATATTATTAGTAAAATGTAAAAGGAGACTTTTTTAGATATTACAGCAGGCACAAAGCAACCGGTGCGAACCATAGGCCTGATATAGTGACTGTTGACAGACGGTTTCTTTTTGTACTCAAAAGAGGGACAAAAAGGACCACAATCCATTTGTCATATTGCAGCTCTACATTTGCATAGAAATATTGTTACATAAACGCAAACAGTGCATCAATTTTGTTATTGTTTTTTTTTTATAGCCTCGGCAACACGAGTCAAGTTAGCAGCAAACCTTCAGATTTTTTCAACAAATAGCTAAAAGGAATTAAGTCTCTATGATTATAATCCCTTGCAAAAGCAAACAAATGAGATGCAATGCATTATTGTCTTGGTTCCTCAAATATTGTTTTCACCACATCTACCGAAGTGTGTGTTAATTGCAGCAAGAGAGTTTTAGTTTTAATTTATATTAACTTTTTTATAGATCCGAGTAAAAGGCAAATCTCAAACGTGTCTCTTTTTCTAGCTGCTTGTGTCTGATGTGGCATCATAAAGCAAAACAACTGGATGTTGCCAAGATGAAAGATCAACGTTACAAAATGTGGTTTATCAAGATGTGGGCACTTCAGATTATTTACAAGGTCTGTTATTCAGAGTAAAAGAGGCTTGTGAGTATCAACTGAGAAGATATGAGCATTATTATAAGTCAATAAAAATAGGGGTAAAATGACAACACACACATCAAATACAACCAAGATGTGTTCTAATGTTTGTATGCTTTTACTGTTATTTTTTGTTAATTAGTTTGGAGTCGGACCAGTTAGGAAATTTCTTTAGTTAAAAACGATTTATGTTTTTTTTTTTTTTTTTTTTTTTAATTTGCACTGCCAATTCTGACTTTGACCCTTTTTTAAAAACCACTATATCAAAAGGAGCAAAAATATGTGCAAAATATTTCTGATGACAAAAAAAACAAAAAAACAATGTGATCATAAAATTTTCATATTTATATGTCAGAAGATCTGCCACTAACATTTGTCTAATTTTTATTAAACTAAAAGAGCAATTGGTGTACATTAGACGAGGGTATGGTGGAATTTTTAAAAATGTATATATGTAATTAACAACAAAACGATAAACAAAAAAACACACACACACTCCATGATCAGAGCTGTAGCCAATTAGAGGAACCTTTTGCTTAAAGTCAAGAATAATTTGGCTCTGCATACAGCAAGTTCTTTCTTACTCTAATATTATGTTACAAAAATAGAATTGACGTTTCCCAGCTGGGTCTTAAATGTGTTTCATGTGAACAAAACAGTAGTAGGGATTTAGCATCAGCAGTGACTCACCTAAATAAAAGGGAAAACCCAGTGGTTAGTTCACATTCATTGTGATCTACATACCATCTACAGCATTAGCGGATGTACTTTTCCAGATTACACAAAACACAGGCCAATACAGCGATGAACATTGCACATTCTAGATGGGGGGGTTGTTTTCCTTCTTCACAAACCAGTGGGCTCCACTCAGTGTTTTTGTTTTTCAGTGAAGCCTGTCTTGAAGTGCTATGACTATTTCCTTGGTTATCAGCCCAGCTCTGGACCAACAGAGCCTTATTTCTCATTTTGGTCTGGACCTCATCCGCTCCAGTTCTGTTAATCACAGGTTTGCTATGAGAACTGTGACATGGAGAGCATTCTTTTTTCTTTGTTTAAGCAAAACTTCACTCTAGCCTGCCTTCTGCCCGACACACAAACCCTACCCTTTAACTATTTTGCTCATTTTTTCCTATGAATGATGCTCACATCACCTTCTCCATGACAGCTTAGATGAGAACGTTCACCCAGCCTCAGAGTCTTCTTTCGCTTAGCTTTCCTTGACCTTTCACTTTGAGTTAACTTCAGTATACTTCGATGTTAATGAAGGGGGAGGGGGTCTAAACTACCTTCTCACATGCCAATCCATAAAACCTTTAGTCAATAATGATTATATGGCTCTAAATGCTTTGGTAACAGGGACAGAATGCGTGCTAAAACATTAAACTTGTGGTTTATTTTATCAACATTAGCCAAGCTACATAAGTGATAGATGTTAGAAACAGTTACATGGCATGTTATTTTTATAGTAGTGTTCCCTCCCTCCCAATTAAAATGCTGTTACTTTAGTGATGTGGGGCAGCCAACAATATACACATAACGTTGCATTTAACAAGAAACTTTAAAGTGATTCTAACAATCTAAAGGATAGTAGGTAAGCTACCTGCCTAGTCAACGTACTGAAGAAAGACTTAAGTCTCACTCCAGCTGACTCAATCCTTCAGGTTTCACAGCTGGGCTAAAGTTAGCCAAAACACACGTAAATAAAATAGAGAGAAAATTAAGTGGGTTTAAAACGAAGCTTACCAGGAAAGAAGAGTCAGACAATTAATTCAGGGGCAAATGTTCGTACTCCGACGAAGCTACGAGTCCGCACACAAACTGCACCAGACGCCATCCCATCCACAAAGCAACATCTTGGATTGTAGTTAACTACACGGCGAAGAAGACAAGCAACAGGTCATGCTACTCATTCCACGTTAATGGTCCTCTACGTGGAATTAACTTCAGCCAAAAGTTAAAAAAAAAAAAAGTTACATTAAAATATTTTTCTATTTCTTTGGGAATCCAGTCTATTCGCTTCGGCACAGTTACGAGCTCTCCTCCAGCGAAACAAAGTTACCATTTCTGCGGAGCAGCGGAATAAGCCCTCCCTCTGCCAGTTTAGCGTGGGCTGACTGGGAGTAACCGGACACCTAAGACTGGCCGCTGATTGGCTCGCTCCTGGGGGACTGTCATTTTAACCATTGCCATGGCAACACACAACCGGGAGGGAAATGTTGAGCAGAATCTGGTTTATTAAATTTTATGTGGTCTACAAATCCCCTCCCTTTAATTACCATAAATGTAGCATGACATGAGACAAAATAATAAAACGTAGACAAACACAAAAGAAGTAGCAACAGATGGGAACGTTTTTTTGGCAGCGTTCTAGCTTATGTACGAAATTTAAATGTTTTGTTTTCTTTTTGTTTGTTTTTTTGGGGGGGGGGGGAGGGGGGGGATTAGAAAGGATCATATCAACAACATCAACAGGCAACATTTTACAAGTTGTATACAGGTTTAGAAAAAAAATTGCAGCAAAAAAAAAGAAAGAAAACTCCTCAATTTTCCTGGGGATTATATTACATATAGTAACACAACATACCACCTCTACACCTGTTGTTGCACCCTTGTTGACAGCCTAGAAGAAAGGCTTCTAAAGATTTTCCTTACTCACAGAAAGATGCCTTTTTGAAAGTCATTACAGATGCCACCTTATCATATAGCATGAATAATTAAACTGTTCATATCACCAGAAAGGTTATCATACACTTAGAGTATAGAGCTAGAGTATTTTTTATCACAGATTTCTTTGTCGAAACTATCATTACTATTTCAGCAAGTACCGAAACGATGTAGTCCTATTTATCTAAAAATCATTTACTCATTGTCTGTTTAATGATTTTTATTTTGTATACATTCAATATTAAGTTCATTTTTTCCTCAGTGGAAGCAAACAAATATACATAGCTACACTCGAGTGGTATTGTATGTGGTACGTGTATGTTTTTATGTTTGCCTCTAGTATAAATAAATAAAAATATTAATCCATCCATCTGGTGCCTGTAAAGAAAAAATATGGTCTATATAAATTGAATATATAAATTGAATAAAAATATATTTCTCTCAGTTGGTGGTGTATATATGCCTTTCACCAACTTATTCTTGTAATCTGATCTGATCACCACTTTCTGTTCATGTTGAGATATATTATTCTATGAAAACATGCTTTTATCTCTTTTCATCCTGTGGTTGTGGAAGCCGATATTTCTTTGAAAGTCAGTGAAAATCGAGACTGGGCTTCCCACAGCATCAAAGTGATTCATTTTTGGCACACTCAGGAAGCAATCCACAGCTGAGTATTTCCTTCCCGCGTAGTACTTCAAAGTTGAGTTTGTTTATGATCTGTCTATCGCCATCTAGTGATTATTAGTCATTATTACATGGCCCTTCACATCGTTGTGGAGTTAGCTGACCCTGACCATGCATGGTAAATGGAGTAAATATCAAGCCTTCCCCGAAATAACAGCCTATCTACATAAATCATTCTGAAGGGATAAAAAACTGACATCACACTTATTATTGCATGTGTGGGTTCAGTTTTCACCTGGGTAATTATTGTACTAGTCACCTAGACCGTTCAAGTCTTACATAAGGCAGTAACTGATTTACACTGTGATTTGTAAAAGGGGACTGTAATAGCACAATTTGATATTTTCTAATAAGCATCTATTAAAAAAAAGATTTCTAATAGGAATGTTTTTGTAATCTTCATTTAAGTGCTGCATGCAAGTTTATAATATAGCAAATTTATTTCGGCATGTTTATCGACACTTTCCAATGTTCTGGATGCAATTTAATTCTTTTAAAGTTCTGCTCAAAATATTTTTCTTTTCTTGCCTTTTGACTGGAATACTATAGTCATCCCATTATATTGCCTTTTAAAAACTATGCAATTAAACTAACAACAAAAAAAACAAAAACAACAAAAATATTGATGATAATAATATATTTTATGCTATGAAATGTCATTTTTCCTCCAATGAAGGACTTTGCTTCTTTGTACAACAAAGATTTTGCTGTTTCTTGATCAACATTTGGACACACCCGCCCCACTAACAGCTGCACCACCCAACTCCAAATTCCTAATTGAATGGCTGGACGGCGCAGAGTGAGAACAGAGGAGATACTTCACCCCTCCCATCTGGAGGGGCAGCCTCCATGTGATCTCTTCCTCTCCGCACCGTCTCTCTCCCTCTGCCGAGGCTTTGACGTCAGACGTGCTCCTGGGCGGTTGCTATGGCAACATATTTCCCCGCTCCCCCCCTTTTTTTTTCTCTCATCCCTCCCTCTCCGTCCTCCGAGCTCTGGTAGGCTTACAATGGTACGGCCAGCATCTTGCAGCACAATGGTTGCAAGGTGGTGAGCTGGGAGGGAAGAGTGATTCAGCATCAGCAAACCTCAGTTTCCGTCCATCCCTGCTTTTTTTTGTTTTTTTTTTTTTTAGTTGGTTTTCTTTCTTCATCGCTCCTTCGTCTTTAAGAAAAGAAAAGAGGGGGGAAAAACGCCTTTTGCTCATCCGCATGAACGTGTTTATTACGCCTCCAGCGATGGTCACTGCACTGTTTCTCGTCGGGATGTTTTGAAAGGGACTGGCTCCGGACTGGGATCGTCATCAGCTGGCACGGAATGGTAAGGCCGCTGCAAATTGTGAATCCCCCCCACCTCCACCTCCACCGCATTATAGTTGCCAGGAAGGTGGAGTGATGAATATTGATTGCAAATTGAAGGTTAATGAAGTCCACTGTAGTGTTGTCTTGGTGAGGGGATTTAATAATAAGCAGAAATCCGCCCATAGACATTGTTTTACAAGCGTCTCTATGGAAATGCCTAAAACATCACAGAGCTCCTTCATTGGCTGAACTCTACTTGCAAACAAAGACAAAAAAAAAAAAAAGGAACATCACCTAATGGGGTAAAAATTTCTCCTTTTAAGAAGCAGACAAAATACTGCAGTTAGTCATGATCTATAGATATATAACTCAAAACCTTTTACAAAATTGCAATATTTGAACATAAAAGGCACAATTTGCATTTCTGATTAGGCATCGTTGGATGACTAATCTTCTTCATAACACAAGTCTAAGTACTGTAGGCCATCATGCAGGGCTTGCTTGTCTCTCCACCCCCTCAGAAGTCAGCTGCGCACCTTGTGCATTATGCAGAGAGCATCACTACCTCTCCAGGATGCCGGACCAGCTTTGGATCTTTCATAAGTCTCAGAAAACTATAGATAGTACAAGTGTAGTGCTTTCAGTCAAACAGTTGGGTTAAATGGAAAAAAGATTGATTTGGGACATTTTATTTTGGTATTCTCCTTCTCTGTTGCGGTTTGGATGCTGCAGCTGTTACTGTTCGCGGTTTATGTGAATTTCTTTGGCCTTGTTATGAAAACTTGACATGTAAAATGGATAGGACATTTTTTAACCATAGTCTTGTGTTGTGTTCTACATAGTGTTGTGTGAATTACCTTTGTTTGGGGAATTTTATTGCACATCACTGTGAGTGTAATAAGGTGCCTTTGCACCTTAACAAACTGCATTAAAGACAGATAAGAGCGGGTTTTTAGCGCCATGACCTTGGCTGCTGAATTATTCAGAAGGCAGGCTTGGGAAAGAGCTGCAGGGAACGGATCTAGATTCACCAAAGCTTTACATGGTTTGTTTCTGCAGCAGCTGACCAGAATGACGTCTATCTGTCATTTTTGTGCTTGGCCTACTTAAAGTGTATGAAGAATAGTGCTTTCCAAATATTGGAAACTAGCTATTTCTTGTGAATATAAATTGATGTTAATTTTTTTAAGTTGCCTTTGCAGGTCTGCTCAAACTGGCAATTAATGGCATTGATTTCTGAAGAGATAGCTTGTTTATGCAATGCTGAATCGTTAATGGAAACAGCCACAAGCAAAGGAATGTTATGCTGTGCTTTAAAACTTGTGTTTAATTTTCATTTTGTTTTTCAGATTTAGGAACACCAGAATGTCCATCCTTAGTTATAGAATGATAATAGGTGATGGTAGCAAAATAAACAATATTAATCTGTAACTTATTCAGACATGGGCTGAAATATACAGTAACATTTGTACAACTTATAATATACCAAAATAATTGTCTGTCTTCTCAATCCAAATAGCAGATTTGGATAATTTCCTTAAAACTTTGCATCACACTCTTTTTCCATTTATGATGTTTTTTTTTTATTGTTGTTTGAAAAGATTAAAAACAGATTTAAAAAAGTCTGTGATTGCTGATAAATATTATTTACCGAAGCAATAAGACCCTGGTTCCTTACTTTAAATCTCATCAAAGTGAGAATGTAGCATTCCTAAGATAAGTAGAAACTGACTTGTGGACAATAATGTGACAAGGCAGGGAGGTTGGTCCATTTTGAACCTGAAAAGTCAGGTTTGAAAAGATCACAATTGCAAATATGCATGCAATGGAGCCAATTACTTTTAAATGTTTATTATCAAAGGCATTGCAAGGTTTCTCCAGTTCAAAAAGTTCAAAACAGATAAAGACTAGAAAAACATGCTCTCCCAAACCTCAAACAACATAAGATTACCACTAAGAGTGTTAGGTTCCGTGTTTCTGTGTGTTTATTTTTGAGTTTCTCTGTGTTCAGTCCTGTGTTCCTGTGAGTCTCTGTCCTGTCCTCCCCGTTGATTGCTCCCCAGGTGTGTCTCGTTCCCTTAATTACCCCGTGTGTATTTAAACCCACCTGTTGTCTGTGTTCCTCGTCGTGTCCATGTCTATAGTCTTCTGTTTCTCTGTTAACGTCGTTCATGTGAAGTTTCTGGGACATTCCAGTAGAACTGCCAAGTCCTGTTTTGTGCCCGCTTCTCTGTAGACCGTTTGTACTTTCCAGTTGAACTGCCTAGTCCTGGTCTGTACTAGCTCCCGTGAGTCCCATATGTCAGTTGCTACCGGTATTAGCTGTGTGCTCGTTTGCCGTGCTGCCTGTCCTGGACTGAGAGCTTACTATCATCATTAAATTCATTATTTTCACCATAACCTGGGTTCGCTGCGTCTCTCCTCACCACCATCAACCGCAACTCATGACAAAGAGCAACTAAAAAACAACTAAAAACTATAGTAGTCAAGATCAAAGACATTTTTTCCCTATATTTGTCACTTGTTGGGGTTTATTCCTCCTTAAGATATTCATTAGGTCAAAGCTGTATGAAACGAAGGATGATTAGGGATCAGTAATGATGGGTGGCATTAGCCCTGCCAATTTTTAATAAAATTAAATCCAGTTAAATTCAGTTGTAATGCAATCCTGTCTATTTTTTATGAAGATGTACTTTAGTGTGGTTCCACAGTGTAAATAAAAATAAAATATATAAAGCTAATTTAAAACAAATATTTGAGTCATACAGAAAAATTCAGATTTAAATATTGTTAAAGATTTTATGGAACAAAGTGGAAAAAATATGTATATTGATTAGGGATTGATAGATTCAGTGTCAGAAAAACTGAAATATATTCATTAAGACTCAAATAAATAAAGATCAGCGCCTTCAATGGCTGCAGGACCAGATACCTTGTCTTCTTTGGATGAGCTGCATTGAAATTAAATTAACAATAAAAGTATTCTGATTGTGATGTACTGGAAGTTATACATTTCTACTAGAAATATCGCAAATAGTCAATATTTTACAATATTTTATAATGTATCAGTATCGATATTTAACAAATATATTTTAAAATCATTCGAGGAAGATTGATTTTCAATGTTTTAAATTTTCTCACCATTTCTAAGTTGATTATATATTGCCACAGTTAGCAAAAACGTGTTTTACCTACCTGCCAGTTTCGTTGATTCATTGACTTTGCAGTAATCCCTCATCCAAGTATTGGGCGACAGTGGAGAGGAACCATCCTTTACAAGCAGAACCAGGTTTAGCAGGAGTCCCCATCTAACACAACCGACTGTTGGTTGAGATGATAGAGCAGCAACCAGAAAGCATGAAATTGTTGGTCTAGGAGTATTTTTTATTTTGAAGATGATGTAAATACACAATTGGATCAATGATGTTTACTGAGGAAATTAATAAATCAATATATTTCTATACAATCTTACTTTCCAAAGACTTAAATATTAAACTTTGCACGAGAGTTAGTTTGTCTTTCTACATTTCTGTAGATAGAAACATGAAAAAAAATAAAAGGACAGAGGGACATGCCAGTGGAGTGAAATGGACAGTTACATAAAAAGATCTGGTCTGCCAAACATGCAGCTTTATTTTTCGTCATGTATTTGTGTGATTTTACAGGTGGTTGAATGCAACACTTAAAAGCCGTGTCAGATTTTGTTCCAATCCTCCAAGGGCACATCTGCAGAGAGAATTACGAGTCGCCAAAGGTCACAGATTGTAGGAGCTCAGGGCCCATTGGATGGATTTTAGAGGAGGGGCATTAAATCCAGACAAATGACAGCGCTAGGAAACAACAACATACTACCAAATGTTCTCTCAGCCTTTCATATTTCTTATTGATATACAGTGTTTTATGCAAGATGTCGACAGGTATGTTGACACTTTGTTTTTAGGATATATGTTGGATTTCGGCAGCCAGAGCTTAAATTGTAAATAAAATACAGACTCATTAACTGCTGGTTTTGTTTAGGGAAGTCTAAAATCTAAATCTAAATATTTGTCAAATAAAGTAAATTTTTGTCCTCTTTTTAAAAATGTTTAGATCATTATTTTTCTGACCATCAGAGTTTTTCTCTTTTCCTCAAAATCTGACATGCCAATTCCATTTTGATTGATTTATATTTTTCTTTCTTTTATTTTTTTATAAAAAAAAATTAAAAAGACAAAAAAAAAGTGCTGCAGGATTTTAGACAGAAATAGTACTTTTTGATTCCAACGGAAAATTAACCGTTTACAGGGTTATCCCTTCTGTGAGTTTAATTATTATTAAACTCACAGAAGTGCACCATATAGTTCATGTTAGGTAATGCATTTCTGGACAGAAAATGATGGGAGCTCTTAGATCTGATGAATTCAGTAAATAGTAAGACATTTTTGAAGCTCTAACCAAACAAATCAATAGACGCCAGTAAATATTCAGGGTCTCTCTGTCTGTAGATGAGCTCCGGAGTCCTGCCTCTGTCTTGTTTTCCTGCAGCTATAGATGTGCTTCCCTTCCCTTCCCTTCCCCTCCCCTGAGCCCAAATAGGAGGCCGTGCCACGCTTGGCTCGGGCTGCACAGTCTCAACAGCGAGGCAGAGCTGCATACTGCAGAAGAAGCGAGGCTGAGGCTGCTGAACCGAGCACTCACAATGGAGCGCCGAGGGAGGGGGAGGGGAGGCGCATGCAATGCAACCTGGGAGTCTAGTAGCGGGAGTGGTGGGAGTGAGGGAGGGACAAAAGAAGGGAGGCAGGAAAGGGAGGTTCTCCTGATCGGCGAGGATGGAGGGGAGAGCGAAGACATGGATGGATACGGACAATGCTGCGGTGTGCATTGTGTGACATTCACAAAGAGTGTAGCTTTCAGGCCTTTGGCAGGAGGAGGAAGAGCGACGAGGGGAGAGGAAGAGATGATGGATACAAGAGCCAACGATAACAGTGGCTGCTGTGGACATTCGGACCAGTACATTGTGTTTCATCATTGCAACTAAAGCCGTCCGTCAGCAAAAAAAGATGGACAGATTAAACTCTGTGTGATCACATCAAAAAAAGATTGCCAGTGAGAATAACTGAGAGATACAGCAAAAGTAGCTCAAGCAGGCGAAAGGCCAGAGGATGTTTCATCGAGTTAGCTGGCTCATTAAAACCTAAAAGCCCCCCTTTACAGATATCAAGTAATGCCATGGTGTTTATTATTTCTCTTTGGGATATTTACATGCTTACATAAATAGGAAGTGTCTAACACATTTTTTTGTTTTCATACAAAATATGCAATCACCTCACACTTCATCCATAACAAGGACCTTGTTTGTGGAGTTTTACTAAATTCAGTAATCATCACAGCATGCAGCGTCCATTTCTGCAAATCCAGTCAATTTTGAATGCTGCTTCTGAAAATTGAGAGAACATACACATTAGGTGGAAATATGTCCGTTTTCTTAAAAGACAGCACAGTCTGATAACGCCTGTTCAGCTCCATCATAAAAAGATGCACATTAATATGAGTAGTCCTGAAATAGATTATTTCCAAGATGGTACCCAAGCAGTGAAACACTGTTTGATACTAATCTCCATCCAGGAAGACTCCTTTGAAGCATCATAAAAATTGTCAAAAGTAAACACAAGTTTGAGTAAAAATCCTTTCCAGTTCCAGCTGGACAGCATCCAAAAACAGAGGGAGTAATTATCCAAATATGCAATGCCTCAGCCAAAAGAATATGAACATAGCACTACTAAAAGAACAAATCAGAACTCATGTTACAGAGCTTCTCCAACATGCTGCCACCATGAGCCATGCAACGCTAGAGCTGTTTTCAAATTATTCATCAACTTATTGATTGATTAATGCTTATGCAAATTTGTAAGAAATTTGTCCCAGGTGGTTAGAATAAAATCAAACTCACTCATCTGAATGTCATCATACTATAGCTGCACTCATTTTAAAGGTTTCTTATTTGAAGTTTATTACTGTGTGCTGATCCTCTTTTGGAATTACACACAACATATTATTCCAACAAACTCATTAACATTTGGGAAAATGTACCAAGACAAAAATTAAAAAGTTTTTTATGCTTTTGAGAATACACAGCACAAGCATGGCATAATCTGAAAACCCAAATCACTCCACCAATTTAATCTGCCATTTTGCATCCACATGTTGCCATTCCATCCCTTCTTATTTATTTTTCTAAACTGGGCCATAAATAAGTATTTCCTTTTTCTTGCACTGAAAGAATTACGTAGCAGTATGTTTCTCTTAGTAGTTAAGTTTTTCAATGAATTGCGAAGATAGATAACTATGAGAAGTTTGATTCAGTTTAATTTGATGAAATATGAAAGATGCTTTGTTCAAACAAGAAGTACTGTTTTGTTTTCTTTTACTCTGTTAGGATCTTAGATTGGTTTGGTGGTTTGAGTATTTAGTGTCCCTTAGTCTCTTTCTTTGATGAGTCTTGTTTCTGATTTATTTTAGTTCAGTCCTTCTTAGTGATTCTAGTCTGCTATGTCTGTGTCTTGTATCTAGTTATTCTTTGTTACTCTAATTTAATTACCGGTATGTTTCTAGTTATTCCTCAGTGTTAGATTTATTTCCTAGTCTCCTGTGTTCTCTCCCTCGCCCCCTGCCACTTTTTCTCTCTCTCCTCAGCCTGCCTTCTACACACCTGCAACCCATTTCTAATTAGTCATCTGTTTCTTGTTCAATAATCAACTTTTCCAGTCTATATACAACTCATTCTCCATTCTTCTTGTCTAATCTTGTTACTTCTGTGTGGTCCCTTTGATTTTTTTTTTGTTCTGCTCTGGCTCCCTGTGCTCCTTGTGATTTTTTTTGTAATTTTTTTTCCCTGTCACTATTTCATTAAACAATTATCAATATGATCCATGCTCCCAGCTCCTTTCTGCATTTTGATTCACCCTACAAACTACATTACATTACATATTCCTTGTTTTGGCTTTGCTGCTTTGTTTTCCAAAAAATAATGTTGCGCTTACCTCATGAGGAGGACCACCACTGTGCCATTGTGCTGCAGTCAAGTACATTTTGTACTGAATTACTGTGCAGAATAAACTGACCTTACATCCCTTGGCTACACTTCTCCAACTGGTGATGAAGTGGTCTCATGACTCAAAGGAGACTGCATGTCCTCCCATAAAAATCCAGGTGCTTCCCACACAGGAAAGGCTCGATTATTTTGCAAAGTTTGTGTAAGCTGACCCAGAAATCCGAAATACTTGTAGCTTAAATATATTCGAAATCCTGCACAAATCATCTACATCCCCAGATTGCCCTATTTTTCAACCACTGTCACAGTGTTGTTACTGAACACAGTCACAGAACCACAAGTTTGTTATGCAAACATGGAATTATACAATATTTATATAGTTGGTTTCCAGAACATTAGCTTCCATTAATATGTGACCAAAAATGGTTCGCGCAATGCAAAAAATGATCTTTTAAAAGTATCTCATTTGCACTCTGATGTGTTTAGGGAATTTTAAAGCATCCTGAAGTATATGAGATTAAAATACGCTTCTTTATTTCTCTGTTGAGTGATTCACAAAAATAAAAAACAGCTAAACATAACCATGTGGAAAAACGTTTCTTTTTATTTACATCTTTACATTTTCCTCATACATTGGAGTGTAATATGTTTTCATAATAGCACCTCGGATTCAAATAAACAAACTTTACATTTTAAATCTAGTTAGCTACCTTTCTGTTATACGTTTTTTTTTCTTTATTGAAGCTGTGATCCTACTGCAAAAGGTCATATTCTAACAAAATAAAAGAATCTTAATCACCCAAAACTGGAGGCACCATCAAGGACTTTGACTTGTTCACAGTGCACAGACATTGAGTGTGTAAACATTTAAACCTTAGAGGAAAAAAAACATAAAGAACAATAGGAACAGTATTTATATGTGTGTGTATAGACATTTATTTTAAAAAAGGTAGCTTGTGGTTGTGCAATTATTATTATTTTCCTGAATAGCTGAATACTCAGGGTGCACGGTTTTGGTTATCTTTGTCAAAGAGACAGCCGGGGGGCAGAAACCTTCTCTGTGGTGGCCAGTTTTTGCAAATAGTGCTGAAAGTAAAACTTGAAACAGCTTATGTCCAGGATGTGTGGGTTCTGCAGAGAGGGTAGCTGCCCTTTTCCTAACCCCAAAGAACTGTACAAGTCCTGGAGAAGGAGAAAATCTGGTCTGATGATCTTCTCTAAAAGTTTGGACACGTGTTGTTTTGTGGCTTGGTATGGAGGAGGTGTGCGGGAGTAAAACATCTAAAAATAACATTATACTTACACTGTCAAATGCTCTTATGATCAAAAGCTGATATTTATTCATCAAATACAATATAACAATACAATGATACTATTACTGGCTATATGGATACAATTTCAACTGGTCGTATTGGAGATGCTTTTAAAAGTTGACAGTGCAAATGAGAACATCTGCAAAGCTGAATGTCAAGAACAGTTAATTTATATACTGCTTATGTGACAAATGAAATTTTGGAAAGCATTGTGAAAAAAAACATTAAAGAAATGCATAAAAATGTTGGAATACACTTTTAGGTTGTTTGTTCTTCCACCTGAACTTCACCAGGGTGACTTTAATAATTATCAACAGTACCATTATGCAGTAGTTTATACATGTGCCACAATTATTGGCACATGTATAAACAGCAACAACAACAAAACCATCCATTTTCTTTCCACCTTTGTCCCTTAGTGAGGTCGGGAGGGTTGCTGGTGCCTATATCCAGCTAACGTTCCGGGCGAGAGGCGGGGTTCACCCTGGACAGGTCGCCAGTCTGTCGCAGGGCAACACAGAGACAGACAGGACACACAACCATACACACTCACATTCCCACATAGGGACAATGTGGAGAGGCCAATTAACCTGACAGTGGGAGGAAACTGGAGTACCCGGAGAAAACCAACTCATGCACAGGGAGAACATGCAAACTCCATGCAGAAAGACTGGGGCTGGGAATCGAACCCAGAACCTTCTTGCTGCAAGGCAACAGCTCTACCGTGCCACTGTGCAGCAACAAAACCATTGAAATAAATCATTGTTATGGAGACTTCGAGACCCTGTCATTCCCAGCAGTGGCATTAGGTACCGTTATACAAATTCATCATTTATTTCATGCCAGATCCACCAGGAGCTAAGCAAACTCTGTAAGCTTAGATTTGTTATTTTAGAACACTGTTGAAGCTTTTTATAGATTCACTCCCAAGTAACCACTTGAGAATAATAGTGCCTAATGGTTGTCATGGAGATTTGGAGTGCCTAAGATGCCTTTCTATCCTGAAATTCTCCATCATTGAGCTTGGAATATTTTTCTGTGCCTCCACTCCATTCCTCCTCTATGTGGTTGCAAGATGGACCACATCTGGGTTTACTCCCAGCCTTGTTTCCCATAGTTCAGTATATTATTGCTTTGCCTGTTGATATTCTCAAGCTCATGCAAACACCTATTTTCTTGTGGCCATTTCCATACATGTAAATATCAACTTATTTACCACACTTGAATAACATGAGGCAAAAAGACACAATGTATGTACAAAATATTTATACCATGGGGAAAGAAGAATCTATGGATTAATATTCAACAAGTTCCCATATATAATAAATCTTTTTTAGAGGAATTTTCAGTTTTTCAATATTAACAGCACCAGAAATTTGTATTAAAATTTTTTTTTTCCTAAGGTGACATTTTTTTCCCACTCTGTAGAAATTTGTTTGCAGGAAGACTCTTCTTGATTGTGTGTTGGAACTAATTTCTTGATGTCAACTCTGTCACGCTCACTAGCAACATGTTTTAAGGATTTTTACACATCGCTATCAAGGTGCCAAAACGTGGATGTCATTTTATGGTTTAGTTTATTTGAGAGAACCTAATTACTTCCTTATTCACTTCATCTTATTTTATTTATTCCACTAGCTTTTTGATTTCGCTCTAAGTAAGTCGTTAAAACCTCACCCAATCCAATCTTTATTGTGATAATGATATATATCTGAATCTGTGAAAGATTTAGGTCAGAATTTCTGAACTAATTTGGGTTATGTTTGATTTTGCATATCTTTTTCACAACAGCTTTTAATGTTTTTAAGTCCACATTCATAGGAGGTAACACTTTATGTTTTAGTTTGTTTCTGTGTCTTGTCACTCATCAGTCTGATCCAGAAATAGACTTCATGGCCCAGACGTTCTTGATTCCTGTCAATGGATGGCACAGCAGTTTCATGGTCTCAGAGTGGGTTTGAAGGGGGCTTCCTAATTGGCCTCAAAATGACTCAGTCTTTGAGTCTGCTGGAGAATTGACATCTGCTGTTAATTCCACTAAACAGGGAGTGGCAATGCAGCCGAGCCCCCCCTTTCTCTCCCTCAGCTACAAATTGGCACTTTTATATATAATCTATACTGCTGAATCTGAATCCTCTTCATCTTACAGTACACAGTTTTTTAAACTCTGATGCAACAGTCCGTAACTTTTAAAATCAAAGTAAATCTGAGCTCTTGCCATGCAGAGCTTCTCTGCCAATGTCTTCCTAGTGTAACCAAGAGAAGCAGCAGTGAGAAGTTACAGAACTTACAGTTGGGTTGTGTAAAAAAACAAAAACATTATATGTTTTCTTTAATTTTCAAAACAAGGTGTGATGCAAAGTTTTGTGTTTGCGTATAAATAATTGTGCTACAGTTTTCTGATTTGTTGCCATGTCGTTAAATCTAATATGAATGCTGCATCAAGAGCATTTATCACACTCCAGCTAATGGTTTCTACATCTGCCAACTCACTCCCACCACTCCCAACACTTCCTGTAAAACTGTCACTGTTGCTGGCAGTTTATCTCAGTTTGGATCATTTAGCAAAGCTCCTCTGGCAGGGTGTCTGGAAATATTCACATTTCAGGGATAAACAGGGTTTTTTTTTGTGTTTTTTTTTTGGTTATCTTGGCCGAAAGCAGATATAAAACTATCAGATACCAATGTCCCTACAACTTAAGAGATTGTTTTTTTTTGTTGTTGTTGTTTGTTGTTGCTGATGAGCTGATTTTTTTATTTTTTTTTAAGTTTGCGAATAACACAAACATGCTTAATTACTAAATTTCTGTTCAATATCCTGAGATTTATGCTTAGATTTCATGAGAATCCTCCATTCTCAGTAATCGGTGACACACTGGTTGAAGGAGTAATTCATCATAGTAACGTCATGGATGCATTGACTAAAATCTGTAAATGCTTCTCTGCTAGGAAAATGATTGTAGAAGGTTGCAAACGTATTCAGACTCATTAAGCCTTTCAGCATTTTGTCATGTCACAGCTAAAAGCTTCTATGCATTTTTGTCGAGTTTTAATGCAATACAAAGTAGAGCATAATTAAGAACAGGAATTAAATGTTGTGTGGTTTCAAAGGTGTTTTTTATTTTTTTTAAAGAAACATCTGAAAAGTGTGGATACTTATGTATTCATCCCCCATGAATGTTTCAGCTGAAAATCTTTTGGGGGATTTCTCTACAAGTTTTGCACATCTAGAAACTATTTCTAAGTCTACATAGAAAATTTTCTCAAGCATGTTTTTTTTTTTTCCAAATCTTGCAACATTTCCCAATTATTTTGAAAGTTTGACTGTGCCATTCCAGTAGGTTTTCCAGCACAACAATATAGTCTGTAACCAGCTACTCTATGCACAGAAAAAAAAAAGAATGCAGCTCCAACTTAAATAAATCGCTTTTCTCCATCGTAATTATTTTACGTTTGTTTAACTTGACAACTTAGTAAATTAACTTTGATTAACTTATTGCTTGTGAGCAATTAAAGCAATTGGGAAAGGTTCAAGGCACGGACACTTTTAAACCATAAAAGAGGCGTAATTATTCTCCATTGATTTTTTTTTTTTAATGTTTGTTTAATCATGAGAGGCAAATTATTTAGCAAAAATATGCAAATATATGGCGTATGCAACATAACGTTGTTGTGTATTAAACCGAGCTTAAAAAAAACCAAACAACCCTAAGCATTTTTGATCTCATCTCTCACTCAGCTTCCGTGGACAGGTCTATGCAGCTGGAGTGACAAATTGGTATTTTGAAGAAGGCTGCTGAGTCTAACCTTAGCGACATGAGAACAGCACTTGACTCATAACCACCATCAGCAGAATGAGAGCAATGAATTAGCAAGCTCAGAATCGGCTGCTTTCATTTTGCTCAGTGAGTCCACTGGAGGTCCGGCTTTATGGAGGAAAGGTTTGACATAACTTTTTATTTTGTCTTTTCAGTGATTAATTCCTCTTGATTATTGCTCAGATTTGTTTGACCCATTTCCAGTGACATAGCAGTCACACACTTTGTTTTCTCATTATGTCAAGTTGTGTGATTTATGTAAAAAAGTAAAATAGCAAGGTAAGTTGTCCTTACTCATTCACAGTTTCTAAAAGATATTGACAGTCTTTAATTTTTTTTAATGAAAGCGCATATTTACCATACATTGTCCTCGCAAGCTCCTTCTACAATTAATGACACCTTTAAGGACAAGGAATACATAAAAGATACACTAAATGTTTGTTATGGAGAATCCAGGATGCCTTCTATTTTGAGCAGTTTCCTAGCAATAAGCTACGTAGATTTTCCTTAATAATTGCTCCCCATCCAAGACGATTTGTCTTTACGACTTTTCCGTATTTACATCGCTGAAGCAGAACTGAGAGCTTGAATGACCAAATAAATCTATAAACAATAAAGATAATAGAGCAACTGATTAAACATAGGATGTGAGCGAAAAATAGACCTCTGAGGCACTCCATAGCTAAAAGTAGGCGCTAAATAAAACAAGTTGCTCAAGTTTAAACAAGAAAAGAACTGGAATCATTTTGAGTGCAGTGACCCTGACATTCATATACACATCAAGATAATATTCGGTTCATCACTAATGAACAAAAACTGAACAATTTGAACAAAAACCTTAACATAAATTGTTGGTGTGAAGAGCTGGTGACCCCATGATGCCATTCTTTGCTGCAGTTCTCTGACTGTAAACTTTGACCTCCCTTACACCACTCCACACTGTTCAAGAATTTCTGACAAGTAAGAACAACTTGCTTCCGCATCCAGACTTTTTTGTTTTCTTGCAACAGTTCCAGACATTTTTAACTTTTTATTTATCGTTTTGACTGTAGACAAGGTCAAATTTAGACATTTTTCTGTTTTCTTGTAGCCCTTCCCAACTTACTAAATCAAATCAATTCTATATTACTTTTTTTTTATTTTGTTTTCCCTATTTTGTAGAGTGAGAGAGAGAAAAATCAGCCTCTTTATTACATTTTCACAACCCTTTAGTTATGAAAAGTCATACACTACTAATCAAAAGTCCTTAGACACTCCGATTAGCTTTAAACATAAAGTAAATTCAGTTACATGCACTGTTCATTAACCAAACATTATTTTTCTTAATGACTTAAAAACTCTCCCCAGCCATCATTTAATAAATGTATTTCTGCGAGGCTGTGCTAAATGAAGTTACTTTTAAAGCATTTTTTTTTTTTTTACCATGAGTACTAATCAGTATAAATTTCCCTTGGAATGTGCTGAACATTGAAAAGGACAATTCAGTACATTCATGCAGCCATCCTTTCTATCTTTCATCTTTTCATCTATCTTTCAACACAGATGGTTAAAGATTGTTGCCTCGTCTTGCTACTAAAACTGATTTAATATTGATCAGTCAGATTATCAGCAGATATACGACCAGTCTTCATGGTGACAACTGGCTTGTGAAATCATTATAAACAAGTGATAGATTGTGAATGATTTATTGACTAGGTGTCCTTAAAGCCTCATGCTTTCACCTGCATGCTTTATTTACTCCTTTTTGCCCTCCCTTTCTCCTTTTCTACGTCATAGTATGCTACATTTTTACCCCTTGTGAGACCCGGATAAAAGAAATGGGCCACTTTTTTAAAGGTCAGAAAATTAAGCCACAGCATAAATCTCCAACCTCTGTGGCCCACATTTCCTCTTTTAAAGCTGCTCTGTTCCATTTTGAGTACAGACATCAAAAGCATGAGCAGCAACTGTAATATGGCGCTGGTGGAGCGAGGTGATACAGAAAGTTCAGAAAGTACATTCTCTCATTTGAAAGTAAAAAAAAAAATTATATATATATATATATATATATATATATATATATATATATATGTATATATATATATACATATATATATATACTGCTCAAAAAAATAAAGGGAACATTTCACTTTAATTTTGTGTGTGGCTCCAAATCCAGGCCTCCATTGGTTAATAAATTTGATTTGATTTTTGTGTGATGTTGTTGTCTAAACTTGTGAGGAAATTATTTCATTGTTTGCCCTCTGGACAGACTTTTTTCTTCTTCTATGAATGTATGCACTTTTTGTATCTTTCCTTCGCATGAAAAAAGCAGACAAATGGCAAAAACTGCTTGTTAGGCAAATTGACTCATTTTTCTTTCTTTCACTGCGAAAGCCTCTGACGTTTGTGTGTCATCACAATGTCAGTGCTGTCGCTGATGCTGTGAAGCTCGTTTTGTACTCGATAGTAATGTTAATATAATACTGTTAGAAATCATCTCTGTCTCAACACAAATTGTCTCCTTAAAGCCTCGTAGTGTCACACCAAAAAGTCAACATAGCTTGATGTCAAACAGGATATTTGTTGCCATTTTTGTTTGCTTACTGTTTCATGAATTTGACAAGCTAACACAAATGCATATGTGAATTAAGCGACTAGCATAAATGTGTTGTCGAAGCCGAAATATGACAGATATTCTTGTTTAGATATCCTGGGTTTCTAAAGGCTGTGGATGATGTTAAAGCATCAGATGGCCACAGGGCCTCTGGCAGATCCAGGTGGCTTTACTGTTTTGAAGCTGACAAAAGGACTTTTCATACACTCAAGGTTTCTTTTTGGCAATTTTCTTGACAGAAGTGTACAGCTGATGATTAGGGATCACATTTAGGAGGCACAGGGTTGTTCCTATCTACCTTTAAGGCCTCTGAATGATGCACAGGAGTTTTCTAGACTTCTTGAAGGGTTATAGCAATGCAACGTATTTTGCGTTGGGACATTTAGCTTTAACAATTAAGTTTTAATTTGAGTCCGCAGCCGTAGTAATGGCATTATTCTGCCAAAATTGCTTTATGTTTTCTTCTCTTTCCAAAATATGTAAGGGCATTCTGTCTTGAAACTACCAGGATTGTGATTTTTTTTTCCCACCACACACTGAAAATAATTTAATCTAATCCTACCTCAGCTGGAACAATAAGTTAAAAAAAAAAAAAAAATCATACAGTGTATTCAACTTGTTCAGGTTAGCAAATTTTGGCAAGAGATTTTTCATTTCATTTCCTACCAAGGCAAACTAATAAACTGCAGTTAAAGGTAATGGTACAAGCATTTTAAAAACAAAAGTAATTCTTGCGTCATTTAATACATTTCTCCTTGATTGCATATTGAAGCCAAAAGAACTAGATTGTGGTCTACTTTTACAAGATTTCATGGTCGTGTAGTTGTTGATATTATAAATTAAATATGTTGAAAATAGTTGAAATTTGTATAAATATGTTGTAAAAAAAAAAAGGACTCTAGAGTTTTATTTTTGCTTTAAATGTGTCTGCTTTAATTAGGTTTGTACCTCATCTTTGTTCCAAAATAAATTGTGCAATGAGTTAAAACATGCCTTGGCTCTGAAAGCACTGCAAGCCCTGCTTTGTCATTTATTTTTTCAAAAGATTTACAATAGAGATGAAAGTAAGCAGAAAAACTGAGAAGTAATGAGATATAAAGATATTCTTATTTAATCACTGAATCAGTCTCTGTGCACTTGAAACAAGTCATTAATAAACCATACTTGTCTCTAATAGCCCCAGGTTCGCTTATATCTCCATCTGCAGGCTGATAAGACATTGATCTCTGTCGTCCTGCTGTGCTGCTCTCTGATGAGGAATTGATATATTGGTCAGTTTATATTTATAGAGGTGTGGGTGGCGGTGACTTGCTGTTTTTCTCATTTTTATTGAGAAAGATGGGAACGGGAGGGGGAGAGAAAAAAAAAAACAGCTGTGAATGTTCCTGGAGGATTCACAACCACAGCAAAGAGAGAGAGAGAGAGAGAGAGAGAGAGAGAGTGTGTGTGTGTGAGAGAGAGAGAGAGTGTGTGTGTGAGAGAGAGAGAGAGAGAGAGAGAGAGTGTGTGTGTGTGTGAGAGAGACAGAGAGAGAGAGAGAGAGAGACTGCAAATTTCCACAGAACTAGTTTCTGAGACGCTCCATCATAAGTTAAGCTGCTCTTTTGCATATTAAGATAAAGCTGATCCAGATGAAGGCGCAGCTATTTTTCTTTTTTCCATAAAGGTGCAGATCATATTTTGAGGCCATCACTCATGTGAATAATTTCAGCAAAGGTATATTTGCACTTCCCTGCCTCTCGGGGCCCCCTTGCAATCACTCTCTGACTCCCCTTCTCCCCTGTTTGTGTCTTCCAGGTATTTATGAGCAGACATTTCTTATATAACTGCAGCCAACCAGTCCTGGATGTAAAGATAGCCTTTTGTCAGGTGTGTGTTCCTTACAGGTAAAGAAGGTACAGTATTCAATCCTTTCCATTTCCCCGTATTTTCTATGTGTGTTTTTGCTGTGTTTGCTGTGTTTCTGATAGGCTTCTACAGCGATCGGTGCTCACAAAACCTCTCATTTCATGTAAAAAAAAACAACAAAACAAATCCTGCATAACGGTCTGGAATCGCTGTATATTTCCTGTGGGAATTCCAAAAGTAGATGAAAGCGAATGAAGAGCTTTTAACCTCACCGTGAACAATTAAGTATGCAAAACTATTTCCAGTGCAGACCTAGTTTCCTGCTGAAGTTCAGTACCTCAAGTGCTTATCTGTATCTGAGACATTTGGCTAAAGTGGGGCTTAGTTGCCCGCCTCCTGTTGACCTCGTATAGCTGAAATGCCAAACTCATTTCACATATGCATAAAATCCATACGTGTAGTATGTGTGTGAGAGCTGCGTTGGACCTTTTCACTGCGGCTCAGAGTACTCAGGAGCTTTGCATGCTCTGTTGGATTGCACATGCATCTTATGTTAATGTTTAACAGCCACTGTTGGTACTCCTATAAAGCCAAACATTAAAAATGAATCAAATCGCAGGTTATGTGTATTCATGTCATAATGTACATTTTCCTGGTTCCTGACTGACGTAGCTTTAAGGCTGAACTTACACAGTCGTGCCCCAACAGTGCGGCTTTATTTGGTTTGTGAACTGCTAAGTAATTACAGTCCGTAATTAACGTAATTATTATTTCGTCGTGCCACTATTTCCATGCCCGCAATTACAGCTTAAATATTGTGTGCACAAAGATGTAATAATGTCTTCATCTGAGGGAAGCAATTAGTGGCCCTGATGTAATAACATGCCCAGTATTTATTCTGCTGCCTGTATTTTCGGGTAGAAAAAAACAGGATTTATGTTTCTGCAAGGCGACAACCGATTTTGCACAAAGTGTACCTTTAAATCCTTGCACACAAATCCCAGGGTGCTGGGATCGATTGCAACGTCGTTGCAAACGTTTTGAGTCTTAACACATAATCCTCTGGTTAAGGATTTGTTGTTGATCGTGGTAGTGAAGAGCGCTCCTGTGAGAGTGAATTTCGTAACTATCGGTGTCAAAGTGTTGTGTCTACAGAACAGAAATACATCTTTTAAATGTGCATCATTTACTTCTGTGTTATATAGTTTATGAACATCAATAAGTGTGAAGCGATGTAACCTTGTACCTTCTTAGGATCTGAAACAGGCAAATAAAGGCCAGACCGTTTTGGAACGATATCGTCAGACGAAGCTGAGGCTTTTTTTAAGAGTAACAACTTTTACGTTTTTCTCTTTTTAATGATATTGAGCACCACATGATGACAACGTGCTGCCATCTATGAAAAAGCAAAAGTTAAACTGACAGTGAACCTTTCAACAGAATAATAAACCTCGGCAGTATAGCAGAAAATTGAGTAATAAAAAGACTTGAGTAAAAGCCTAGAATTGAATCCCACTGAACTGCTCAGGGGATTTAAAATGTACCATACTTAAGAAAACCATAAAACATCTAAAGTACTTAAAAAAGTACTATTAAAAAAAAAAGAGAGACTGTTAAAAAGTTCTTTCTCAGACAGGAGCGCCAACATCAGACATTTATTTTATCAAATGCTACCTTTGGTGTGCCTATAAACAGAAATACATGGTATAACATACAATTAAAACAAGTAATCAGGTGTAGAAACAATTTAAATGCTGATTGTTAAATAGTAAAAAAAAAGAAAAAATACACATATTATATATGCTATATATTATACATGCTATATCTCCTTTTATTTTATGATTATACTTAATTGCACTGGACATAGTAATTGGGGTTTCCTGCTGTAAATGTACACCATGCCTTTCTCTTTCAGCAACACTAACTTCACTACTGTGCTGTATTTGACTCGCGCAGGGTTTTGGCAAACAAGTGGATGTGTCATATATTGCCAAACATTACAACATGAGCAAAAGCAAAGTGGACAACCAGTTCTACAGTGTGGAAGTGGGAGACTCCACCTTCACAGTTCTAAAGCGTTACCAGAATTTAAAGCCCATTGGTTCTGGAGCTCAGGGAATTGTCTGGTAAGTTCACAGCCGCGCCTTTTTTTTTTAATGCCCTGGCTTAAATAGCGTCAAGCTGCTTGATGAGGCTCTTTGTTGTGTTTAATGTTTGGGTTGTCTCAGTTTTATTGTTGGGTCTCCTTGTTCTGTGGTTTATTGCTTCAAATGTTGATAAAAATCTGTGACATATAGTCATTGGTTTCACATTTGGCCAAAGAGAGCATTTACAAACTCTACTTTCAGCCTTCTGATCTAGAAACTGCATAAAAGCATGCTTTTTAAGGCATTTATTAGTAATTCAGACAAGCTTTTGTTTTTAGTAAGCATTTATAATTCTTTTCAAGGGTTTTTAACATCTTATGCAGCTGATTCAACCGAATGTTCAATGCTCTCTGATTCATTTTGTGCTTTTAAGAATAAGAAAAACAAGCTCATTTCATAGTCTGATTATCTGAGCAAAACTTCTGATATGGAACTTTTTTAATGTGACAGCAGCAAGAGTTTATGAATTCCTATTTCAAGTAATAAAAACGCTGCTAAAATGAAGTTGCAGCTGATGTCTTAAAATCATCAGCTGATTTTCAGCCACTTCTACATTGTCATAATGTTCTTTATGACAATATGGAGTATTCTTTATGACTATATATCTATATAAACAAACAAGACATTCCTTAGAGGGATCAAGGTCAGTATTTGTGATATATATATTTTTTTTCCTCAGGTGTGAGCTGATATCACATCTTCTATTTGCATTGTAGATAAATGGATTTTAAGGGTCTGTCACCACAGTCTTCTTATGAATCCTTAATCCAGATTGCAGAGGGAGGCAGCTTTCATTGTAATTCACCTCACGCCTTCCCTGTCAGAATGCAGTGGAACGACTGCCAAAGCTCCACTTAAAGAAATGCCTCTTCCCGTCTCTGTCGATCCACCAAACACATTCATAACTCATGCTCATGCTCATGCTAATGCTGTGTCATTGTGCTAATATACAACCTCTCAGAATCCTCCGCACCGATGATCCAAGTTGACGTGTTTCGCGTTAGGATGCGTCTCAACACCTTTGCTCTCCATGTGCCCTCTCATAAACTCTGCCTTTTGCTGCTTCGGTCCAAAAGGTAGCAAAACCAATTCTTAGTGGCTGCAGGTTGGCTTGAGGGCAGGTTTGGAGAATGTTTTTAGAGATCAATTGCAGAGAGGAGATCAAACTGTATCTTCCCAGCTGTATATTTCTTGATTTTGCCCCCAGATAGCATCTGGTGTTATCTGGTGGTAACAGCAGACAAAAAAAAAAAAAAAAAAAAAGGAAACAGTCTGATTTGAGACATCAAGCATGAAAACTGATCTTTTTCAGATGTTTACAGATGCATTGACACATATTATGAAAAATGTTTTTTTTGTATAAGCTGAAATAACTGTTTGCTCTCAACATGGTGATAAAACATTTTAAAAAAAGATTGCTGGCTATCTTCGGTGCGAACCTCGGATGGGTGACATAATCACATTTACATAAACATCTGTGTGACTCAGTTCCAACAGCTAGCCTCAAATAAGCAACATGCACACAAGCAGATAGATTTAAAAGATTATGCCTAAGTCAGCGAGGACACATTCTGCTTTGCTTATGCAATCAGAAAACTAGGATTCATCCTAGTTTAGCCGGAGAACATGCAAATAAGGAAAAACTTGCTTTCTGTCAAGATTTATTTTACCAGTGTTGTTGCCAGTAATTATGCCAAGTCCATACAAACACTCATGTATTGGAGTTATAATCAGGTATTTGCTGATGCTGAGTTACAGTGTGATGTGCTTTGTAACGTCTGAAAAGTCAGTAGCTTCAATTTGAAGCTACTTTTAGCATACTATATTTCACCAATATTTTATCCCTGTTAATTTACTCACCAATGATGTAGTAGATGCGTAGCGTACATTTTTCTGGACATTGACAGATATTTTGGGGACATATGTACATCTAGTCTTCAACACATGTAGAGCAGTTTGCTAAAGTGCTAAGCTAACTCTAGCGTGCTTATTTAAATCGATGACATTTGACATTTTTCACCTTGCAACAAATGTCGTTGCAATTCCAATTAAAAATTTGGCAAAAAAAAACAACAAAAACCTTACTTTATAAACGTAGACTTTTAGTATGAACGCCAAACATTTTGAAGGCTAATATATCAGCTGCTCTATGCGCAGCAAAAAGATCAGCGCTGACAGGCAGCCATATCAAGGACGGGGAGACAGGAAAATCATATCCTGCCACTTTAAAAGAATGATTGCATGAAGAGCAGTTTGCAAAAGCATAGGCTAACTTTGTTGTGTTTGCTCTGCTTGAATATGAGTCACTGCTAATTCGACTTCTGTTTCATTGTTTCCAGTTCATTAGTTGGTGATAAAATGCACAGAAAATATTGTTTTCTTTCTTCAAAATGCTCTTTGCATTTTTACGGCTAATGTTTTACCTGCTTTCTGTGGGGCATACCCAGTTACATGACATGAATAATATTGTGAACAGGTTAAAAACTAATAAGTCATTAACAAAATAATGCTAATGATCGAAAATCCAGAAAAAAAAGACATAGTTGTTTTGTTTTTTTCTAAATTAGCCACAAAAATGAGTCCGCTGTGGTGGAGCTGACAATGTTACAAACATATACAATATTCTGCACAAAATGTTAATGTTAAGATCAGACTTCCTTGCACTGGTGCTTATTTAGAGGGAGCTTTCATGCTTTCATATGGGAATCCTAAAGATGGATCAAGGTTTTAAGTAGTTTAGCTATTCATGACATCACCTTTCACTCATCTGGAAAAGTGATGACTTGCTAAAATCCTTGTTGGACAAATGCTCTTATAAATCCATCGTATGCATTCTCCACAGAGGCATTTAAAACCACAGCGCATTGCACTCAGCATCTTCTGCACGACAACATAAAAATACACTGATAGTCCCTTTACAGCATCGAAGGGCAATATGGAAAGATACAGAATATTAAATGACATTTTTATGTCTTGTTTTCCCTCCACACCTGTTCTCTGAGAGTCAACAGAAAGGACTGCAAGGAGATCCAATATAAAAGGTCTCCAGAGTCAGGGTTGCACTGTGCTAGCAAAGCAACCGGTTATGACTCATGTTTTCTTACTGGATAAATTTTATTTTGCCAAACTGCTTGCTTTGTGAAGTGAAAACAGTCCTTTAATTACCCTAAGGTTTATTTCATTGGAGGCTAAAAATGGAGAAATATTTTCACACCTTTTCATTGTGAATTTGTTCCAGGCGTTATGTTCCTCCCTCCTACAGCCCCTTCTGAAGAGGTGTACAAATGACTAAATATTTTCGATGAACATTTAGCAAAAAAAAAAAAAAAGAAAAAAGTTTCTGTATTTTGATATAGTTTATGTAAATATCTGGTTCAGCTGTAAATATGTTTGAAAGAAACTGTCTGTAGGTCTCCTTTACATTGATAACTTCAACATGCAGAAAATCCTCTATTTGCTCTTGTGCTACAAATTGTAATTACTGTGCAACCACATGCACCCACATAACCATCCAGCTATGAATGCTGAAAGAATGCTGATGATTATGTGTTTTTCTGCTCTCTCTCTCTCTCTCTCTCTCTCTCTCTCTCGCTCTCTCTCTCTCTGTCTCTGCAGTGCGGGCTATGATGCTGTCCTGGACAGGAATGTAGCCATAAAGAAACTGAGCAGACCCTTCCAGAACCAGACCCACGCCAAGAGGGCATACCGGGAGTTGGTGCTCATGAAATGTGTCAATCACAAAAATGTGAGTTATTGTTTTTTCTTTTTCTTATGCATTGGGACAAAGAAAGTGTATATATATATATATATATATATATATATATATATATATATATATATATATATATATATATATATATATATATATATATATATATATATATATATATTTTCTGGCCAAATCGCTCTGCTACAAAGTGCACACTAGACCCCGTGTGATGTTGTGACTGTGCCAAACTCTGCGCCCGCAGGAGTGCAGCAAACTGGTGAGAGAGAGTGAAACCAAGAGCACTTGGAGGGATGACTGTAATCCCCACTGCTACACTTTGTCTCCCTCTCTTTGTTTCCTGTCACCAGCCTTTATCCCCTCCTCTTGCCTCCATTCCACCTCTCCAGTCTATTTTGTCCTCTCTCACCAGAGTCCTTCTCAGCAGTCATTATCTTCTCACAGTCGCTTTGAATCAATTAGTTTATTTTCCCTTTTTGATTACCTGTATAATAACCCTCTGACTGCATCTTCTCTCTTTCAGATAATCAGCTTATTAAATGTCTTCACGCCACAGAAATCATTAGAGGAATTCCAAGATGTGTGAGTTCCTTTTTGTTATTTTTTTTTTTTTATTAATCTTTGTTTTGATATAAAGCAAAATGTCTGTCTTTGTTATATAAATTTCGTGTCCATTCTGTGTTCCTCAATCGTTTGAGCAGAGCCGCTCCGGGGGTAGTCAGCGAAAGCCGATAGAGGCGTCATGTTCTCGTACTGAATCATAAATGAGAGCACGTTTGTTTTTAGAACAGTTCCTCTACTCGGGGACTTATACGTCTCATGCGTCAACAGATTTTTTTTTTGTTGTAGTCCATGCAGAAACGTTTAAAATGCGTGACGTTAACGACTAACCAGTCAAACGTCAAACAAGTTGCCATTTACTGAATTGGTCATGGCATTTTCCCAGGTACCTCGTGATGGAGCTTATGGATGCCAACTTGTGCCAGGTGATTCAGATGGAGCTTGACCACGAGAGAATGTCCTATCTGCTCTACCAGATGCTATGCGGTATCAAACATCTGCACTCAGCCGGTATTATTCACAGGGTAAGAGGAGACAGTGAGTGGGGTTTTTTTTTTTTTGTTTTTTTGTTTTTCATCTCTACCTGTCAAATTAGCTTTGCATTGTGTGCTTCCAAATCTGTCACGATGATCAATTGTTGAAAGTAGTAAAGCCTACAGTCTGCTTGCACAATATTTTGGCAGCGATCATATTGTTTGTAATATGAGAGTCTATTTACTTTTCGAAGCAGATAAGTCTCTACAAATAAGCCGAGTTGTGTGAAATGTCAAGCAGGATCCAGTGTTTCCTGTTTTCGCATTTCTCTGACAGCCCAACTGGAGGAAATTTACAAAGTTAGCATACGTTAAATGGGAAGGTTTAAATATAAAAATAGGTTTTAACTATGAAATGTGGATGCCATATTTGATCTGTGTGGATAAAGATACACTTGAAAAATATTATCAATATTTTTGACAGTAAATGAGAGATTTCTTTTTATTTATTTGCTAAGTTGAACATTTATGTTTTAGAATTTTTAAGTCGGAAGTTGTACATATCTTTTGATCATTTCACAAATCAGGAAGTACCGATTAACACAATAACACGCACAGGAAAAAATATTCAACTCGTTTTCAACAAAAAAGTGAAAAAAAAAAAACTCTTTTTGGGAAACCAAACAGAATAAAGATTATTAATATAGACAAAAGTACAGAAAAATAGTTCAAATTAATAAGTTGTTACATGGACTACAATTTATGACAATTTTATAACAGAAGATCTGTTGTGCTAACACTAACACAAATATAGTTTGTTGTAGTTTTAATAAAATGTTATTTTCAGATTTGCAAATAAGATATATTTTACATTTAAAAGAATATATATTTGCTTGGTTTGTGTTGGTCTGTTACAAGGACAAAAAACTTCCCGTTGTGACCCACCATAGATCAGTATTTGCTTTTTTTTTTTTTTCCTTTAAAGAACTAGAATAATACAAATTAGGGTATTTCACAACAACAAAAAATACATCCACATAAGCAAGTAGGTTTTGTATAATTTCACATATTTGCATTATGTAAACAAACAAAATTGTGTTTAATTTGTTCAGATGAATAAATAATCTCTTAGATTAGAGAGGACTGGTGTCCCTCTCACATAGCAGCTCCTCCTCAATAGGAAATATGATGTTCAATAATTTAAAGATTGCACGTGCTTTTCTTTTTTTTTTTTTTTTTCCTCTCTAGGATCTCAAACCAAGCAATATAGTGGTGAAGTCTGATTGCACCCTGAAGATCCTGGACTTCGGTCTGGCTAGAACCGCGGGCACTAGTTTCATGATGACCCCGTATGTGGTGACGCGATACTACAGAGCCCCAGAGGTCATCCTGGGAATGGGATACAAAGAAAATGGTGAGCTTTGCCAGTGTTTGTCAAGTCAGACAGACAACTCTAAGTGAAAAGTTTCGAGAGTCCAGCACCTGCAGCTGTGATCGGAGAGCTTAAGCATTGCAAAAGGCAAAGACGCCATTCTGGTTGAATTGCAATAGAGCTGAAGTGCTGGCGCAGTGAGTCATTGATTAAAAGCCCTCAGAACATCAAGACACATGACTGAATGCCAGCCTCGCTATGACTCATTAGTCACACTTCTAACTTAAAATGACAGCCTGTGGGCTTTGAGTTTCCCTCAGATAATCAGTCCTTCCAACGCTCTGCTTTCGTTTTCACTGTTACTCCTTCAGCTCTTTATCTTGTGTGTGCACGCTGAGTCGTAACATGCCTCCTATTGAATAATCTTGCTAATCGCAGTAGACTGCTCTAACCTTTGTTTTCCCCCTCTCTTTCTCTTTGCTCCCTCTTTGTGCCACCTTCACCTCTTTGCGTGCAGTGGACATTTGGTCGGTGGGGTGCATCATGGGAGAAATGGTGCGCCACAAAATCCTTTTCCCTGGCCGGGACTGTATCCTTACTAATACAGAGAGAGAGAGATTGTGTGATGGTACCGCCAGTAGAGTTTTTTTTTTTTTTTTTTAAGGTAGCTTTGACACATTTGGTTTTATAATGAACTGACCTAATTTCAAAACCCTTAGACAGGACTGCTTTAAAAAGTAAATATCACAGCTGAAATAGACACAGTGCCTTGAAAACAAAAACCATCAATCTGTAGTATTGTACTGGAAAAACAGTGAACTGCAACACATTTTCCCTGATACCTTCTTGATTTGGTTTTGTAATAATCCTGTCCAGTTTGGACAAGAAGTTATAGAATTATTATTACTATTATTTTTTTGTTGTTGTTTAATCAGCACTAGCAATCTTAAAAGGCTGAAAATAACCAAACAGAAATGCAGGGATTTCTTTCAGAGTACAACACATTTTAAATACTTCATTAAAGGCAAATATGCCAAAAATAATACTGCAAAAAAAGAAGACAAAAAACAATCACAGTTTTTTTTTTTTTTTTTTGGCGATTACATGGAAATTGTCAGATTTCATGATTTTTTTAGTAGACCTGATTTCTGCTGTATGTCACAGAGGTGCACTAAAACCACTCACATTTGACCAACATTATATATAACATGTTTATTCTTTGTAGTTCCAACATTTGTTTTAGTAGCACTTCCTCTTCATATGTGTTGACTTTTAATTCAAACCTCTCCTGACAAATACATATTTCTCTGCTTGTCTCTGAATATTTAAAATGTGCGCCGTGTGTTTTCGAGTGCAACTAAGTGTGTGTGCTTGCAGTGAGAATGTCAGTATTTCTGCTAAATAGTCAACGTTATGTTTTTTTTAAAATTTTCCATATGAAGGACATCTTGCCATCTATGAGAGCCTACATACGAGAGTCACAGCATTTGCTTACTCAGTTTGAGTGTCTGTTAGTCATTGCATAGTTTAAATTACGTGACATTGTGAAGAGGATGCGTGTTCACGACATGAATATTTTATGATGTATTCTCAGAGGATTCATGCATCTGAACAATTCCAGTATTTCTCCAATGAAGTTGGGACGCTGTGTAAAACATAAATGACAACTGAATGCCATAATTTGCAAATCATGTATTCAGTTAAGTACACTACAAAGACAAGATGTTTAAAGTTCAAAAAGTAACTACACCAACAAAAAGGACAACCCTACTCTTTTTTGTCATGGCTACTCAAATATGACAAACAACTGCTCTGAAGCTGGCCTATTTCCACATGCAGCCATGCTGCCCGAACAAGAGCTTCATGTCTGCAGATGGCGTTTAAATATCTTTGTGCTTCAAATATCATTTGTGACAAATGGCTCATGAGGTTGTTGAAGCCTTGGACAAATAACCTCCTCTTTGCCTTCGCTCAAAACATATGCTCCTAATGAGTTAGACAACTTTCTGATTCATTACGGCTCAAAGAAGAAAATCACGAACCATATATGTCATATACAGTTGCAGCATACAGGACGTTAGGATGTTTTTGACTAGTAACCATTGTGGTTCTGGTTGTGCTGCAGTGTTCGCAGCATTATGTTTGATTGTAAATCAAATCAGCTCAGTCACCTGCACAGGACCTCACATGTGAGTGGATACATTAAGCATGTCGAAATGCTTCAGGAATAGTTGATTTGTTTTGTATTTTTGTGTCTCATTTTGACAACATGCAAAAAAAAGAAAAAAAAAAAAGACCATCTTTGCTATTTAAAACAGTGACTTACTGCAGCTAAATGGCCATAGTGAACGATCAGACACCAGGTGTTGGGAGTGGGGTGTGTGTGGGGGGGTATTCCTCACTCTGCGACCTCCGTACTTGCGGCTCCGGGAAGATTAATGAGCTGAACAGCGAGAAAACCCTGCAATGAGCTCAGCTCCTTCTCATCCCTTCTGTTTCGGCTATTACAGAAATTGTTGTCATCTGTATCTGCCCCCATCATCAGTTTTTCTTTTTACTGCAAATCAGTGTGCGCTCAGACAAAAATGTGGTTAATTTTTAGCTCGTTTGGCAGTGGTGGATTGGCACCTCATATTTAACTCTGTTGGCCTAAAGTATACTGACCTTATTGAGGTTTGAGTCAACCCTGTGCTTTGTCCAGCAAATGACGATGGAGTGCAGCAATCTGTCCGCTGAGATAGGTCACGGTACTGTAGGCCACAAGGTTAGTGGTTGTTTAATGATAGACGATTGCAGCAGCAATGTCAAAGAGAATCTGAAGGTTGTTATTTAGGGTAGACTGTTTAATTGCAGAGGTATATACAGTTTGATGTACTTGTGTTATAGGCAGACATCAGATGATCATCAATTGATTTTTTTGATTATGTTATTCTCCGCTCTCTGTTTAGATTAGGGGACGTAGGGCGAGCTTAAACCTGTCAATGTACATGTACAAGGATCATCATCGGGCCGATCCCACCAATAATCACTCACACTGCTGCCGATATTTTTAATTCTTAAATTTTTACTGAAAACTAGAAATCTTTCTCTTTTTTTTTTTTTCCTCTAAAAGTATAAATATGGTCAAAATGCAAGAGAAGTGACGTAGTTTCCAACTTCAGTAGTTACTGGAAGCAGCAAAGATGTCTTAGAACATCACAGCTTACATGATTTTGTGTGTGTGTGTGTGTGCGTGTGTGTGCGTGTGTGTGCGTGCGTGTGTGACACCAGTGGACATGTGGTCAGTGGGCTGCATCTCTGGAGAGGTGATGAGAGGGACAGTTCTGTTCCCTGGGTCTGACCGTATCCTTCCACCCTCTGCATACCACCTCTCTCTGATTCATATGGAAGCCTGGAAGCATTTTTGACAAGCTGAGGGAAAAAAAAACAAAAAAAAAAAACACCTCAGGCTGTTTGACCAAATCCGAACCTGTAGCGAGGAGGAATATGGATTAAAGCTGTGAGAGATGGAAAATGGGACCTTACTGGCTCTCACTCAATGTGCAACGGTGACAGTGAATAGGTGTTACTATTCACTGTAGTAATACAGTGAATAGTGTTTTTAGAGTATATCTAAAAACATTTAACCGTCAAACGCCTTACAGGTATGTAAAAATACTTTAAAAACTTACTTTACATAAAAGCTGCAAGCACTCAACATTATCTTTGACAAATAAGCTCCCCTGATGGAATCTGGCGCATACAAAAGCATAGACATGTGCCAACACTGATAATTGGGGCACTGTGTTTTAAAGAGTGAAACATACATAATATACCACGTGAAAATGCTAAAAAAAATAAAATAAAATGTACACTCCCAGCTAAATAAAGCACTAGCTGGCAGAATGATGATGCAACATATTTATTGGTTATAAAAAAAGAAGAAAAGAAACAGTAAGAATACCGCTCATGATCCACAACTGTCTCATCAGAAAGTCTCTTCGGCAGATTTGTGTCGATATAAACGATAAGCAAATGAATTTCTTATTATTATTATTATTATTATTCTTTTTTTTAACTAGAATATTATGACACATCTCCCTAACATTCTGTGAGATGATACGATGCTACATATTCCAGGTGTGTTTCCTTTAACCTTGACCTGCCACGCCAGACATTGACCAGTGGAACAAGGTGATAGAGCAGCTGGGCACGCCCTCTCCAGAGTTCATGAAGAAGCTGCAGCCCACGGTGAGGAACTACGTGGAGAACCGGCCAAAGTACGCGGGCCTCACCTTCCCCAAGCTCTTCCCCGACTGCCTTTTCCCTGCTGACTCTGAGCACAATAAACTCAAAGGTGAGAGTCAAGGTTTTATTATTGGCAGCGGGATGCTCCAACGATACCTGGATTTATTTTGACTTGATTATTTGGATGAATTATTATGTGGGGTCAAAAAAAAGGCATTAACTCCAACGATATATCTTTGCCAACTCTTCATTTATTCCTGGCATATTATGATTAACAGGAGTAGTAAAAAAAAAAAAAAAAAAAAAAAAAGGGGTTTTTTTTACAAAAATTTTTTTTCTGGCTATTTTTTTTTTATTACCAATTT
>NW_015113657.1:38144-60890 GCF_001443285.1 Poecilia latipinna | reverse complement strand
TTCCCACCCTTTTTTTTTTTCCGGGCATTTTTAGATAAAAAGGGGAAAAAAAAAAAAAAAAAAAAAAAAAAAAAAAAAAGTGCTGATTTTACCATAAATGTTTTTCTAGTCAATTTTATTTGTATATCACATTTCAGCAACAAGGCAGTTCAAAGTGTTTTACACCATAAAAACATAATACAGTAACCAACTTTGAAACAAGCAATAAACATCTATCATCAAAATCATGAAGCAAATATTCATTAAATATATTGATTCATTGTTCCAGTTCTTATTAATCAAAGGCAGTTCTAGACAGTTGTTTTTTTTTTTTTTTCTTTTTTTTTTAATTAACTCTAGGTTTCGGCTGTTTTGCAGTTTTCTATAAGCTTGTCCCAGATCAGTGGAGCATAAAAACTGAATGATGATTCTCCATGTTTGATTCTAGTTCTAGTTCTAGTTCTAGTTCTAGGATTCAGAGTAGAACCGGAAGACCTGAGCGGTCTGGAAGATTGTTACAACAACAACAGATCTTTGATTCGGGTGCTGTGCTGTTCAGTGATTTATAAACTAATAAAAGTATTTAAAGTCTGTTCTCTGAGCTGCAGGGAGCCAGTGTAAGGACTTCAGAACAGTTCCACACATCTAAACTTTTTGTATAAGAAATAAAGGAATTACAAAGGAGTCTTTAAATCTCCACATTGACTTTTAGGAACTTTGTAAATAGTCCAAGTTAAAAAAAAAAAAGTTGGTAACACTTAATTTAAAGAGGTGTGCATAAGACTGTCATAAACATGAAGGAGTCTTTATGAATGTTTACAACTGTTGTCATGAAGTGTCTCGGTAAATAATGACACTTTTAATGCAAAGTTGACTCTTTTAATTGACTTTCAATGTAAGTTTTAATGCAATATTGCATAGAAATGTAATTATTTACCAAATGTTGCTAAGTTGACACTTGTAATGCACTTTCAATGCAATTTGTAAAGCTTATTTTGATTAAAAGTGTCATTATTTACCAAATGACACTTCATGACAGCAGTCATAGACATTCATAAAGACTCCTTCATGTTCGTGACTATTGCTATGTCATGTTTATGACTGTTTAACGTCAGCCTTATGCACACCCCTTCAAGTAAAGCGTTACCAAATTTTTTAATATATTTTTTTTAATATTCAGGAATTATCAGGTAATTTAAGCAAATTGTATCACGTTCTAAGAAAGGTATAAACATCTTGTTGTTTGGGCAGAAACTCCCGTTTCCTATTAACCCCCCGAAACACCCAGTCAAAAAAGAACAAAAACAAATTCCTATTAACTAAAAAAATTCCCAATTCCCATGAAAATCAAAAGCAACCCTAGGATTTTCCAACCCTCCTAGAGTGACTGAGTCGTTGCCTTTTACCTTCCTTGGTAAAATTCAGAGCCGAGTCCTGAAATCCCAATCAGAGCTCCCACTTGACTCTGCTTCTGGATATGATCAACCCTGTGCGTCTTCTTTTGCTCTCCCAGCTGAGAAAGCAGGAAACAGAACATCCGTTTTGGAAGAGACAGCACACTTTCTTTCTGTTTGTGTGTTCCCACATCAAAGCTCCAGTTTGATGTTAAATTGTCTTGAACCAGTTTTGTATGCGGGTTGCGGGCCGCAGAGGTGATGAAGCTAAAGGAAAATCACCCAGAGGGGCACAGTGGGAAGGTGTGAAAGCAGGTTGAAGAAAGGAGGGAAAACACTCGCTGTGCTTTGGATCTTGGATTTGTGATGTGACAGCGATGTGCGAGACGAGGATGTGTAGGAGAGGAACCCATATAGGAGTCGTTCCATAGAGTTGCTATGTTTTTGTTGCTGATAAGAGGAGAATCCATTCTCTATTTTTCCGTTTCTGTTTTCAGACTGCAGTCACTTTACTCCGTAGCTGCCGTGGAGCTGTTAAAAAGTGATAAATCGGTTCAAGGGGACTTTCACAAGAGGAGGAAAATTTCCCCCTTGACTGCATTGAAAGAATATACCCACACGGGAAAGAATAATGTATTTATTTTGCAGCAATTAGAGAACAAATCAGAGGAATGTGAGATTAAAGGTGGAGTAATATGGATATTTCCCTATGTATTTCCTCATTGATTATTCCAAACAGCTGAAAACCTAAAAAATATTCCATCCTCCAAGCTTTGAGGACAAAGATCTGCTAAATGCTTTTGCACACTTAGTACATTTAAAAGGAAGAGATTTTATCACAAAGGAACTGAGATATTCTCTAGATTTATGGATCTTAATACCTTTATTATGAAAGGCAGCTTTTGCATTTGCTCTCCTTCAGCCTCCTTCTCCTGTTAGGGTTTGACAAGCAAATACTCAACCTGGTTTCAGTTTCATAAGTAGAATTATCACCATAGAATCACTGTAAAAACTGTAAATATTTGTAATACAAAGGATATAAGGGCGGATGTAAAATGAACAAATAACTCTCATCTGTGTTTAGTTGTTGCATACTGATACTTAACATTGCACTTAATTAAGAACTATAATTTACCAGACTCTTAGGCCTGCATTACTGTCCAGTTCTTTAAATTTCATGGTCATTTTTCTTCCTTCCTCATAGTACTGAAGTTGTTGGTGTGCGCAGTGTTTGGATAATTGTCTCATGTCTCATTTCAAACTTAATTTAAAGTCATTTGTCTGAAGCCGCAGTGTTTGCCATTACCATCCAGAACATGATGAGTTTCTGTAAGATGAAAAATACCTCTAATAACCTTCTGTTTTTAATTATATCTCATTTTCTTTTGCCCCCTCCTGATTTGTTTTTATTTCACATATGAAACGCGGAGCGATATTTTATTGTCCGCGTGAAATCAACTCGGTGCTTTTGTGTTTTCTCTTTCCGACTTCAGCAAGCCAGGCCAGAGACCTGCTGTCTAAGATGCTGATCATCGACCCTGCTAAGCGGATATCGGTGGACGAGGCCTTACAGCACCCCTACATCAACGTGTGGTACGATCCAGCTGAGGTGGAGGCGGTGAGTAGGCGGTGTGTGTGTGTGTGTGCGCGCGTGTGTGTGTGTGTAGTTGAAACTCGGAACTGTCCATTTGTGTTTTGATCAATCACTACCCAGTTTTGCTTTTTACATGTGACACATGTGTGTTCATCTAAAGATCTTCCTGTGCTCGCCCTGCTTTTTACTTTAGCCTCCACCTCAGATTTACGACAAGCAGCTGGACGAACGAGAACACTCGATAGATGAGTGGAAAGGTAAGAACAGCCTGTTTTAACCATCACCGAAAGCTAAATGTTAACAATGCACGAGTCAAGTCAATCTGTAGGAAATGCGGGGTTTAGCAGTGCGTCGGGAAATGCCTGTGCTTTTGTTTTGCAGTCTCACAGTACACAAGCCGCCGTTTTGTCTGCCGTTTCTCAATGAAAAGTGAAGTTTCGCCACTGTTTGCATTTTACTGACTCTTCTCTTTTCGCCAGAACTAATCTACAAAGAGGTGATGAACTTTGAGGAAAGAACGAAGAATGGCGTTGTGAAGGGACAGCCTTCACCTTCAGGTACTCTCAGTGCATAAGCCTAATCGCTCTGTAAGTGAATTTACTATAACCTTAATGGAGTTTTCCCTTGTAAATAGAGATTCCCATTGTGCTGTTGACCATGTGTCTATGTCTCTTGCATCTCTGATTAAGTGTTGTTTAATATAGTGGGTGTTTTGTTTTATTTGTTTGTTTGTTTTTGGGTGTATTCGATAAATAGACTTTGAGAACGAAATCTGCTACTGTTAAATGTACCTTCTGGTACAGAAAATATCTGATAAAAAAAAAGTGTGAATGTTTGTATTTGTGCATATAAATGTGTCACGATTTAAGGTTTGGGCTGTGTGGTTTTCCTTTGCAAATTTCAGTTTTCAGCTGATATTTTAAGCGTCAGTTATTCATGAAATGAGAGCAGGTGCTGTTTGCATTTTCCACCACAGAGTGGCAGTAAAGAGTCATGTTTATAATCCAGTCACACTCCTATGCAAATTCAGAGAAACAGCTTTATCATGGTTACAGCAGCATGCTGATAAGAAAGGGTAACTAATAAAAAATGTTCATGTAATGTAAAATAAATTTCCTCAGACTATAACAAAATAAATATAAAGTATGTCCATCATTTGCATTTAGTCATTTAAACATCACCTAAATTTTGTTGTCTTTAATTCTTTCATTGCAGGAAGAGAGATATCATTTTGCATTCTTTTTTCTTTTTCTTTTTTTTTTGCTCTCTGTATCTTATTTTCTGTATTCCCCACAAGTACGCGATACCCACCCTTTTCTGTGTTTGCAGCTTGTTGTAATTAAGCAGACTTGCCGCTCCGTAGTGTCTGATGCTGAGCGTATCAGACGCAGTGCAGGAACTGCAGGCAGCACTATTTCACTGCAGCAGGAAGGTGGAGGAGCAGAAAGCACATGGTCAGAAGTTGAAAACACAATATCCTTAATACTGCTTTAAATTTGTTTTTTTGTTGTTTTTTTTTGCTGACATGGCACAAATCAGAATTATACTCAAATCACTTTCCACCTATATGTTTTCAGCGTTCTTTGTTTATAAATTGCTTTTCTCCACGTCCATTGGCATATTCCTGTTTGAAATATCCTTCTTGTCAAGAAAACATCAGTTTCTGTTTAAGGTAATAGACTCTGGAGTGCTTTCAGGTGATGAATCTGCGCCAGCATCCGTATGTGCAAAACTATAATGGTTCCAGAAGGCACAGCTCCAGTTGCTGGTTTCATATAGGTTATTAAATGATCTATGTGCTTTGAAGTAAAATCGATAAAAAAAAAAGCAGACTGAATCTTTTTTTTAAATACATAATTTAAATATTCTTTTTGTTTTTCTGAATCTACACTATATTGATCTATGCCTTTTAAGGTCTTAGTGGCCACCTTCAAGAAACTGAATATCGACTCTATCTGTATTAATTGTCAACTACAGCCAACAGAGTAGAACATTTTGTTCCATCATTGGCAGAGAAAGAAATACTATCAGGAAACTGTGTTTCTGAAATGCTGCACTTAACATGTTGTAAAACATGTTGTTTTATATATATGTGGAAAGAAACAGCTTCCCAAAGCTCACAGTTTGGTGGTGTGTCTAAAAGAAAAGCTTACCGGTTCCATATTATCAGTCGTTAATGGAAATAAATCGATTTATCTCACCCGTCGCGTCATTTCCAGCAGAGCTGCAAGTGCCGAGACGTGAACTTAGTTCCCATTTCTGAAAGTGGATCAGTCCGTGATCTCCTTAACTTCATCACTTAATCTGTGTTAATGACGAAAACGACAGAACAGCAGGTGAGACTGAAAGTCCTCTGATGAGGTCTCTGAAAGTTTGCTGCTGACTGATTCTAACTTCAACAAACGATCAATAAAAGAAAATTGGGAAACTGCTTTAATGACTTCCAAATGAACCGACATGAATTGTGCCAGCGCAGCAGAGTGTTTTATGATGGCATAAATCATGGAAACGTAGAGAGAACTATAAAAGAGCTTATTGATATCATGTGAATGATTACAACAGCTGCAGCCATTAATGGCCTTTCATTTACAACCCACACAACCCAAATCTTAATCACTCTCGTCACATCACACTCACTGTATGCTTCTGGTCGGATGCTCGGATACAATCTTTATAGACATGAATGTCATAATAACTTGGGGGTTTGGGGATTGAACTATTCTGCAATAGTGCTAAAACATAAAACTCCAGTAATCCTTAAAAACAGGAATTGGGTGCAGCATTTTTAATATAATGTGGATTTTCTCGAAATCCATGCAGGACCAGAGGCCTCTTCAAGACTTGCAAGAACTCTTCCCCCACCCACACACACACGCACACACTTGTAGCAATCAATAACCTTGTTCTGGTTGATTATTTTACCTGCATTCTCATCAATTTGCAGTTTTCCTGTCACCGAATTCAGGTGTTAAGAAAACCTATTTTGATCAGCAAACATCAGCAACTTTGCATAATTGCCTGCGGAGATATTGGAATAACTAAAGATTATGAAACAGCTCTCTGATTAGTTTATGCTAGCAAAGAAGTGGCATGAAATTTGAATATGCTCATTCAAACAGTGAGCAAAAGACACACATGAAAGCATTGTTCAGAACGGATGGACCAGGCTATACAGTAAGCTTTGGCAAAGCCTTTTGCTAAGCCCGAAACGAAACGCAATTCAAACATTTTTGAAAGTTTGACGAAAAACACTCTAATGTACGTCTAACCAAATATTAACGGGGCGTCTGTTTGTAAGTCTATATTTGAACTTGAATGTGTCATTTTGACTTTGCACCACAGTAGATTTAAACTTCTGCACCTCATTCTTGTTGTTGAAAATGCTGTTTGCTGTATCGGGAGTTTATCAGCAGTTCAAATGCATCAATACACGAACATGACATTCATGCCTCCAAAGGCTGCTTGGTAACATCTGATCAGAGCTGCAGCTGTGACTCCGTCCTCCTTAGCGGCTGTAAATAATGTCGTTATCTCTGTCTGCAATGCAACCAGCATCCATCCCCCCGCCTGTGCTGTCCGTGCTTGCAAACTGTGTCTTCTGGCTATATATACATATAAATATACATATTTTATTTATCCGCCCCCATCAGAACTCTTTTACGTTTTAACCCTCCTGCTGCTGTTGATTCCCGTAGCACAGGTGCAGCCGTGAACAGCAGCGAGAGCCTCCCTCCCTCCTCCTCTATCAACGACATCTCCTCCATGTCCACCGACCAGACCCTGGCTTCAGACACTGACAGCAGCCTGGAGACCTCCGCGGGACCCCTGGGGTGCTGCAGGTGACTATCCGCCTGCCTGCGCAACCCCATGTTCTTCCGGAGGTGAAGAACCCAACAGATATGACCGACGAAATTGAAATGATGTTTAAAAAAAAAGGAAAAAAAAAAGAAAAAGAAAAGAAAGAAAAAAAAAGAAAGATCAAAATGAATATATTCTGAACAAAAACATAAGCTATTGAAACGCAGTCTGACATGATGAAACCCAAAGCCTGTGCATTGTCATTCAAAAAGCAGCAGTGGCATTAAACTGAAGATAATGAGCTGAGATATATGTTACTGATCCTCTAGTTGCTTTGCTTATAATCCCTCGCCCCGGAAACACACGCACACGCACACGCACGCGCACACACACACACACACACACACACACACACACACACACACACACACACACACACATCTTGTATATGGCATCCAAACAAACAAACAAACAAACAAACAAAAAAAAAACCCTGCGCCTCCTGTAAAATGCATTTTGGCCGGCTGCTGGTTTCTCCTAATTACTTCCACAAGCATCCGTGGCTAATCGTTGTGGCAAGGTGGGCTGCCATTGTCTTCATCGCTTTTGGTTACAAAATAAATTTCCCTTTTTTTTTTTTTTTTTTCCTGCATTCAGCTTTGAACCTCAACTCATTTCCTGAGTCGCTCCCACCCAACATGAGTTTTGAAGTGTTACTTTGCCTGTACCGTTTACTGGGTTTTGTACATCTTCAGGGAATGTGCAGTCGCTCTCACCCGCAGCTACTTGTAAATATTGTAATTCTGTACAGCTGAAGGGCAGACAGATTTGGGACTGAAGGCCAGTACACCGGGAGTTTTTTTTTTGTTTTTGTTTTTTGTCTGACTAGCCTTCACCTTGCCACATTACTTCTCTCCACCTCGGTTGCCCCTCTGCCTAACGCTGTAGTTGTGCATGATTAGATTAAGACTGCGCAAATCACACTGTATGCTAGAGAGAGAAGAAAAAAAAAACAGTCTGTACAGAGACTTGTATTCATGTGCTATGTAAACTAACTCCACCACATACATTAGGAGGCGGGGTCTGGTCTCAGTACGACAGAAAAGATGGTAAAATCAGGATTGAAATGATCGGTGTTCTCAGAAATAAATTAGACTGGTGAGTAATCTCCATGCCATTTCCCCTGGCGGCGTACAACTTGTCCCGCCACCACCCCGTGGGCCGACCCACGGCGTTGCATGTCACTGTGTAAACCATCACGGTTGGAAGAAGTGGAAATGTTTCACTGCGGTTCAACCACAAAAAGGCTTCTTCCAATTATTTGACTCCTTAAACACCATTCAGCGAGACAAAGGTGGAACAGCAGGAAGGTTTATGGGCAAACGAGGAGTGTTAACTTTGAAGCTGTGACTCCACCTGACAAATAAACAGGCTCTTATTGTCACCGCACGCTACACCATCACGCTTTAAAGAGGCAGCTGGATAGGATTCAACTGCCATATTTCCTGACTGGATGGTATTTAGGCTGGATGGCTCATCTGTTTATTTATACCAGTGGGAGGAATCTGAATATGGCTAGTTTATTTTGGAGTAAAGGACTGCAGCTGCACCAAAAAAGAAGAAAAAGGAAAAAAAAAAAAAGTCCCTAAACCACAGTTTGGTGAAAGGATGTGGGAAGGCCTTGTTTAACCTCCATCTTTTTTTTTTTTTTTTTTCCAGGATGCCTCTGGTTATTTAGCCAATCAAACTGTGAGCTCTTTTTGCTCTTTTTTCAGCTTCGTCTCCGACGCACGCACAGTTGTCGCATCGTGAGTCTTTAGAGATGTAGTACTTGCTCTGTACCGTTCAGCCGCACCCTGCTACATTCATTACCTGAGTGAAGTTGGCCCCCCCACCTTCTTCAAATCAGATGAAATGGGTGTCAAATAACTCGACTACGTTTGCGCAGGAAAAAAAATAAAAAAATTGTTTGTGCTGCTTTGGCTTTGACGATATTAATGAAAGGTTAAAGCCTCTCCACTTTTATGAAATCAGACAAAGTTGGTGAACAGGAATTTAGCTTCTTATGATATTAAGAATATTAATAAATATCCAAAGTGTCAATGATGAAATTGGGTTTATTTAATATTGAGGCAAAATGGCAAATTATTTAACTTCAGTACTTTAATGGGTTCTGAATATTGTCCCAGCAGTGGCAAATGGGGATCCTAACATGCAGACAAACAAACTAAATGTGCCCAAAAGCATGCTGTTTCTTGCTATGGTTACATTAGGATTCTTTTTGAAATTTTGTTTCTCTGCTAGCATAGCGACCCACCAAGGTAACTGTTAACGCTCTCTTCATCACAACCTCGTTTGAACTGCATGGTGTGAACTAAGCCGATTGAAAACTCCTGGCTCAAGCCGTCGTTTGTTAAATAAATTGTCGAGATAAAAAAGGCAGCAGGGTGTCTCCGCTATACATATCGTCACAAACTGCACATGTAACAGCAGAGAGGTGTGGAGAATTGCTGAGTTGGTGGCATCTGCCTGTGTGTAGTCTCAATCTCAGCAGTACGACATGTAATTGTTTTCCTGCAGTCGATCCACAACATTGTGCACATACAAAAATCCTGACTTGGAACAGCTACTTTGTTAACACTCCTGACGCCAGCGCAGTGCAGACACCACAGAGAAGAGGGCGACTGAGGTTGGCGTCTCCAGAGTAAGCTACGACTAGCTTGGCTTTCTGTTCAGGGTCTGGGGTCAGGGCAATCCTTCAAAAACAGGGTGCGACTTTGAAATGTTTTGTGTTTTAAAATGTTCAAATACATTTTTTTTTCACCTACAGGAGTTTCCACAGCTTGAGTTGGCTCCTTTATACCACAAATACACACAGTAGTGTTACAGTTTTTCTACAAGGCATTTTTGAACCATGTAAAACACTCTTGTTTTTTGTTGTTGTTGTTGTTTTTCCGTATCTTGACATGTTCCCGGTCGCTTAGAATATAGAAATACTGACACATCTTAATGTCTTTTTTTCACCCTCCCCCCTCATTTCTGAATGTGAACTGTTCATCTTTTTTATTCAACATCCCTCTGGACAGTTTTCTTGTGATTAAAGGTGCTTTTGATCCTGGTTAATGTGCCTGAAGAAGAAGAAGAAGGTTTGTTTCCCCCCCCCCCCAACACCGAATGTAGAAACAGAGTTTCACAAGCATGCATGTCATTGTCCTAAAATTTGACCAGCAAAAAAAAAAAAAAAAAAAAAAAAAAAAAATAAGAAAAATTTAAAGTTGTGACCTGATCTGGACTTCTACTGCAGCTGTTTCGAGAATGTCAAAGACGAGCTCAGCTGTGTGTTTGGGAAGTTGTTTGTGCGTCTCTTGGTGTTCAGTCACATTAACCAACGGATTCAAAAACTTTACTTGTCAATCATGATCCAGATTTTTGCGGAAATATTTCAGAGTGATCTCTTGTGTGTTCAGAATCAACGTGTATGTCTCTCAGACTTCTATCTGTACTCTGAGGATTGCTGACCTTTCATTTAGCCATAACATTGCAAATACTAAAAAAAAAAAAAGAGAAGAGTACACGTCACAGGTTAGGATACGTCTTGTAGTAGTGATCCCCGACCAACTGATTTTCTTTCTCACAAGCTCAACTGTAAATAATAACACTCCAAAAAATAAAAAATAAAAATAAAAAATGCAATAAACATTTTTATTGCACTCAAACAGGGAGGCAAGCTACTGCGAGGGTCAGGCGAAGTGTCTCCAACAAATGAAAACCCTGTATAGCTCATCTGAATCAGGTGATGTTGTTCTTCGGTTCTTTTCCGACTCCTTCTCTTTTGATTCTTTTTGCTCCGTGCTGTTTTAAACAAGTCATTCTTTTTGACATTGTCAGGTTAAAAAATAAAAATAAAAAAAAAAGACGAAAAGAAACTGTATCTGTTTCACGCCGATCTCAAAGCTTCAGAATATAGCGTTTCGAGTAAAAGTCAAAATTAACGCAAACGAAAACAGAACAAAACAAACAGAAAAAGATGAAAAAAAAATATTGAAAGCTGTTACTGTAAACACAACATTTTAAAGGAACTGTGTATGTACAAATAGTATATGTATGTGATTGAAAATAAAGAAAACCTTTGATCTTGGACTATGGTTGATTTTTTTTGTTGTTGTTCTTTAATGTAAGTCTTTCATATGAAAAGTAGTATCATGCATGTTGTCTGGCAGAATCTCCTAAACTGTTATTGCACAATAAATACACAAAGCAAAGGGATTTTATTCCTTAGTCTTCTAGTGTTCTCTTATTAAGTTAGCAGACAAGTTTCCATGCCGTCTCCTGGGATTCCTGGAAAAGTCAATATAGTGTAAAGTTGTTAGAAGTGCCACATGCAATCGCTTTCACTTCCTCAGCATCAAACAGTGCTGCATTGGTGATTAGCAAGCATAATGGGGTGCCAATTTTCAATATTTACATTGGGAATTAGTTTTCAGTTAGCGTATCATATCATCAAGGCAAGTGCAATAACTTTTAAAAGAAAAGCATGTACATCACCTTGGAATGGAATAGACATGTTGAGTCACATTACCCTTGAGGGTGTGAAGGATTTGTGAGAAATGGATTAGGGTGAGAAAGTATTTATATACATTTTTATTATTTGCTTCAATCCCTCATGTCAAAATCTAATAAGAATCTTTAGTATTGGTGATAAAAATGTATATGCAATAAATATACTTCCTGTGTTGCTTGATTAATAGTTCTGTAAATAGCTAATGTCCTGATTTTGTTTTATTAGCGAAGTTACATAAAAATAATAAGGTGTGCACTGCATCCTTTTCACATTTTAGAGCTTCTGCCTTTGTGACACAGCACCATTTTTCAAATTTCACTTATATATATATATATATATATATATATATATATATATATATATATATATATATATATATATATAAAATAGCCAAGTAGCATCCAACTCTAAGTCTTCTAGTTATAAAAAAGTAAACATTTATTCTTTGAAAGACACCCAGAAGTGACACAAGACTCACAGGAAATGCATTTTTATTTATAATGTCATGTCTTTTCAAGGTTCTTTTGAACATCAAGTATCACTTCTTGCATGAGTTTCAGTATCCGCCATCACCTCAGTCCATTATCTGCTCTTTGCGTGGAATTCACAGAGTGAGGTGGCACCAGTCAGCTGGGCTAAAGCCTATTATTTCCCGACGAAGAGTGTGAAGTGAGAAGCGTAGAGTCCCCTCTCTTTATTTGGTTGTCCAGGCACTTTCTTTTCTCTGTGCACACATTCCGGATGTCCTGCAATGACCAGCAGCAGGTTTAAAATGGGGAACAACCTCTGGTGGAGAAGCGTTAAGCGCGTTCACGACTCACACGACCGGACTTGTACCCATTAGCAAATCCACACCGTGTGCAGACGTTTGGTTTGAAGCTACATACATTACACTTGGTGAATAGAAAAAGTCACTAGACGCATATTCGGTTATTGTACACAAACCCCTGGTGAACCCCATGCACCTTCATGCGTTCGTCACCTGCCAGTAGATTTAATGTCGTTGGTGCTGATGAAATTCTTGCTCCAGTCAGATTTTTTTTTATTTTTCACAGTTAAAAACAGTTGTGTTGGTAATTATCCAGCTGCACCTTTTGCGCTTGTGCTGTAGGTTAGGATAAAAATCACCTGATGGATGTTTATATACAATCGTCTTTTACAACTGGCATCTTAGTCAATCAGTTTAAATCAGAATTTGCTACATATCTCTTGAAGTGAAAAGGTATATTTTCTCCTCAAATTCGGTATTCTGGACAAATTTTTATTGCCTACATGTCTGACAGTGCCAGTCAGATGTTTACACTCATTACGGGCGTACATCTTGTATTAAGTGTGGGGCCCCTAATGATGTTTTTTTTTTTTTTTTACAGTGTTCTATCACAAAGGTGGAATGATTATCTAGCTTGAAACTCTACTAGTGCATGTACAACTTTTAATTTATTGTGAATTTCCTTCACTCCATGTCAACATTATACATAAAAGCTTCGAAATATACCACTATAAGCAAGTTGAAGCATTGTTTTATCAGCACGATATTGGCATTGACAGAAGCTTGTTTTCTACAGAAAAATTTACCGAGGCTTGTTGGATAATCGTTCCACCATGAGGAAGGATTAATTCAAATCCATCATTAAAAGCCCAAAAATGAATATGCCATGCTTGGTCAACGATGAGCGCAAGTAAACTTCTAACTGGCACTTTATGCAACTGACCCAATTGTGCCAGGCTTAAATTGCATTTTCTTTTAAAGCTACAAAACCTCCATTTGAACTGCTATCATGCCATTTAAACAACAATCAAAACCACAGTGCAGACTAACAAGTAGTGTCTTCAACCACCTAGCAAAAAAATAAAAAATAAAATTTACAGAAAGGTTCTCTCTTTTTTTTTCCTTTTTGGTCATGAGTAAATGTAACTACACAGAAGTACAAGCAAATACACAATGCACTCACCAGTTTAACATGGTTTGCAGGTTGACTGACAGAACATTCAGTACCAACTGGAGGAGGCTGGACAAACATAGAAGTGCAAGGACAAAAAACAATCCTGATATAAAACATGTCACCATGACAACTTTGCTTAAATATCACGGACATTTAAGTGGCGGATTCAGTTACAAACATTTGACTGCAGTCGTCTGCGTCATTTCCCCCCTATGAACATGAGCCCACGCAGAATGACACAACAGGGCAATAAGAAATGAATAAAACTGGTGAGGAGCATCACTTGATTATTTTTAGGTCCACGATTGAGGTTTTTTTTTTTCTCCATGTTTTTTTTTTTTCACATTTTACATTCCCCACATAAAATGTACAGTTTACTGGCACACTGATGAAGCTTTTCTTTATTCCACTTCCCAGTGAGTGAGCACCACAGCAGTTTCTGAGAAGGTTAGAAAGTGTCCATGAGGTGTTTAAATAACGCTATGTACAAATATAAGGTAAGCCTGACATCACTCCAGGTGACGTCTGTATTTACACAGGTATCCCTTTTATAGCTGTAGACGTTTACTTTATATATATTTTTTAATATATAAAACGGGTCCAAACATCCTTCAGTCAGCATCCTAATCCTGTCTCAAGTCCCATCGGCATTCACATCCACGAAATGAATAAGTGAACCACAGTCTGCCGTTCACTGTATCCAGATGGCGTTGTTTCGGTCCGGTCGGCGGGGCTCTGCGGCTGCGCTGTTGCCAGTCGCCGTGAGGTCGCTGAACGTGGAGAAAAACTGCTCCATCTCTTTCTGCAGCATCTGGTTTCGCCGCTCGGCGTCCTCCTTGGCCCGTTCGGCGTTGCGCAGCTTGATTTCCACCATGGTGTACTTCTTTCTCTCTTGGTCCAGCTCCTCGTGTAGGCCCACCATCTCCGTCTCCAGCTCCAGGTTGCGCTGCTCCAAGCTGGGGAAAAAAATAAATAATAATAATAACATGGGGAGAAATTATAGCTGAGCAATCTCTATCAACAAACCACCTCGGCACAGGAAAAAAAAAAAAAAAAAAACTTGTGGAAAAAGAAAGTGATCTACAACTTATTCTATTTTTCTTCATGAAATTAATTATTTCTATAAATCAGGGCACCCGTCACACTTTGACATCAAAGTGTCTTTGACATGGGTTTTTAGTCTTACACTGTGAAGCCTCCAATGTTGGTTTATGTCCTTTTTGATGACAGGAGGTAAAACTGCCAGGCTGTTTATTGAAAGATTCAAAAGCAAAATCCAAAAAAGTGGAGTGAGTAGTGACTAATTAAATAAATAAACAGTATTCATAAAGATGTTACTGTAAAATAGTTAGTATCAAAAAATAAGTATTAAGGTAACAACATAAACAGAAATGCCAGAAAAATGTAAACATATGGATGGAAATGCTGGAATGTCTATAATCTAAAGACTTTATAATTAATTTATCATGACTATTTACATTTTGATATAGCAATTTTTGACACATGGGATAAGATGTAAGATTTTCACTGATTCAAAGTTCATTTGTGCCAAACATGACAATGATTTTAAAACAACGAAAAAAATTAAATAACTGTGCTACTTTTTTTTTTTTTTTGTTATTTTGTAGAAAACCAAAAACCTATTAGATCCCCAAGACTCGATGTTGAAACTGAATCCTAACGCCTTTCAGCAAAGTATTAACTTAAGGGTACACTTATAGAACCTGCTTACTGCACGTTCTTTTTCTGTGATTTTGAAAAAGTCATTTTTTTTTTAACTCACAAAAATAGCATGAAGCAGCTATTTGAACGACTAATGGAAGAGAACGGTTACAAATGGACTCTGCACCTTTTGATCCTGGCCTCATACTCTGTCTTCTGTTTGTGCATCTCCTGCTTCAGACTGGCCACCAGACTGTGCAGAGCGCTGTGGTTCCCAGGTCCGTTCCCAGTGGTGAAACCTTCACTGGTATCACTGCTGCTGGTGCCGCGACTGCTCCCCCCTGCTCCATCTCCGCTGCCTTCCCTGCTGCTGTTCCTCCCACCACCTACTCCTCCTCCTCCTCCTCCTCCTCCGCCGCCCGACTGCAGAAGCGCTCCCTCCTGAGCTGGTCCATCCAGGTCTCCGAACTGTCCGCTGTAGAAGTCCTGCTCTGGGCAGGTGGTGGTGGACGAGCGGCAGGAGGTGGAGTTGTCAGGGAGGGAGATTTCGCAGGAGGACGTGGACCAGGTGGCGCTGTCCACGCTCTGCTTGTCCTCGCAGCTGGTGTTCAGACACATGCTGGTGATCTGGTTCTGCAGGTTCTGATGGTTCAGCTGGACGTTGTCGTACGTGGACAGGCGGTTCTGATTGGTCGTTTGATCCCCGTTGCTGGAGACGTCACGCGTCTTGTTCTCCCGAAGTGCAACGCAGCTGTTTTGTACCCAAAGACCGTTGCGGCTGGTCGGGCCTCCTGTGATTACGTCGGACCCCGACATCCCCAGTCGAAGAGCACCCGTCCCATTCGCAGCAGGACTGCCTCCACTTGTCACCCCGCTGGTGCCCATTTTTGTGCCCGGGCCTTTAAGCGCCCCGCTTCGACGCATGGGCAAACTCCCGCCTCCGGTCAGGTTCTGGGTCTTATCGAAATCTGCTGGGGGCGAGGAGCTGAAGGAACCGTTAGTAACGATGCCACTACCTTTACTGAAAGCTGGGTTCTTCTTCACCATGAGGGGCGGACTACGCGTCATTTCAAAGCGTCCAGTGATAACCGTCCTCGGGCTCGCCGACCGCGGCGACCCGGTGTTGTCTACTTGTTGGCGGTGCGACCGAGACTCGGTGTCCCAAACACACTGCCGCATCAGCTGCGTGTTGTTGTTCTCTGCATTCTGAGACAGGGCGCTGACGGCCGAGGTAGTTGTGGGGATTTGCCCCTTCAGCGGTTCGATGTTGTTGTTGTTGGCGAGTTCGAGCACTGTGGGCTCGTCTTCATCTCTGGGGAACAGCACGTCGTGGTGGCCGATCAAAACAGCCATGAGCTGCTTGACCAGGACAGTTCCTGGAAAAAAAAAAAAGAGATCATTATATAAAGGAAACACCATAACAGACAGACGTTCTTAACACCGACCTTCCATGATTGTTACCGGATCCTCAATCTTTGGCCTTAAGATATTTGGCCCAAAGACCGTCGCCAAGTTCTGAACACTCATTTTATTCACTCCTGAGTATGACTGAACTTCATCAAGAAATCTATGAAAAAACACAAGCATATATACCTCATAACCACTTCCAATGGCTTGAATTTCATCTATCGTTAACACATACCTGCAGATGTACTTGAGGAGGTTATAGTTTACTGGAGGTAGACTTTCCACAAGCCTTTTCAGTTCCTTCGTACCCTGCAGGTTAGAGAAGTTGATCATGTTAAAATCTTAAAATTTCAAAAACCACAACTCTATATCAAACAAACAAAAAAGAAATAGAAAAAAAGAAAAAAAAACTATATGTGAAATGTAAATTATGATCAAACAGATGTCTCTTACTCAGCTAGTAGATGTGTATGCCAAAGGTCTACTAGGTGTAAATATAACAAAATATGATTTAACAAAGCATTGACTGAGTTCCTTCCACTTCAGGATAATGAAGAATTTTGGTAGTCTGCTGCATACAATCACACAGTGAATACACTGAGGTTTGTGATTGTAACACCACAAAATGTGAAAACATTCAAGGAGTACGTTTGAAGTATACGTAGAGCTTTCCCCCCACTTAATCACTTTTTAACTTTAAAGTCAGGAGAAGGCTAAAAAAAATGAGGGAAGCTGTTCAGGATATGTTGTTGGGATTTGCAAACAAAAATGTTGTAGCCAAAAATGTTGATTGACTTATAAACTGTTTTGACCGGCATAGAACATCTGGTACAAAGTGTGTTTTACAATGCAAGAGAAATCCTGTTTATGTGGGCCACATCAGGGAAAGTGCACCACTGCGTGAGGCAGAGCGGTGCACGGACTGCGGTGGACATAAATCAGCTTTAACGGGACCAAAGCGAGGATTTTCAGAGCTCACTTTATATCAGTAACCTACCTTACGCGTGGACACGGGGATTAAGTCTGTGACGGGACATATACAAAGAAAAAAAAAAAAAAAAGCATAATTTTTCATTTCCTACCATTTCATCATCTTTGCCGAGGAGTTTGGCATTGGCCAGGAACTCTTCGTATTTCTGGAAGGGGACGACAGGCTCGGGTAGTTCTCTGAGGTACAGCTTCAGCAGAGACGCTACCGTATGCACATCTGTGTTACTGTAGACAGATAAAGTGGTGACAACAAGCAAGACGGTGGTAACTCTGAAGCTATGATAAGGCCTATTTGGTATCATAAGACGCTTTTCAGAGTTGAACACCACATCAACGTGTTTCTGTTTAATACATGCATTAAATCCACAACAAGGAAGTACAGATAAAAAAAAAAAAAAAATTGCTAACTGAGATGTTTTTGCTTATTGTGTCAAACCCAGTCTTTAGGTGGTGGTTTTTAATTAATCATATTTCCACAACAGTCTGTTTTTAGCAAATGGCGCAGCACTAGAGTTTTATATAATTTTATATGAAAAATGGACGCTAATGCCTAGTGTGCTACAGTTTTTAAAGATTTGTCGGAAGTATTTGACAAGGTGGATCATGATACTTATGTCAAAGGCTTTTAGATGGAACCAGATGGTGCTTTTTTAGTGGATTCCAGTTAGTATGCTCAATGTTAATGACCCCTTTTTGAGGTAGACCTTATTATAGTATTACTGGCGCATCTCTCTGTCTCTATGTTGTTAAGTGCAGTTGCTTTCTGTCACTCAATCACTGTTTCCTGGTGTTGCAGGTCACATTTGAGATTATTCAAGGGTTTGTTGTTTTCAAATAAATTGCTGCTGTGTCGACATAAGATACAGTCACTGACCTTATGTGGATTCACAAGATCGGTGTCTTCTTACCATGTTAATGTGTGCCAATTATTATTCATGTATGTGATCCTATTTGCTCACCTTACACATCTTAGACTCTATCTATCATGGACCACAGAGATTTATCACAAGATATTTAAATCTTACACTCAGCATTGCGCTTTGTGCTCTTTGGTTGCCTGGCATTTATCATTTACACATGGATAATTCCATGTGTAAATGATAAACACCAGCATAATTCATTTGGGCATCAATATAGTTGGCTGTGTTTTGATGCGCCTGTCCTAAATGTCACTAAAACAGAGCAACTACAACCTCTGACTTATATTTAGTGTCCCTTTAGTGCAGAACTTGAAATAAAGGCATAAAGAACATGAAGCTGTGAAGCTTGAAAAGGGACTTTGAGCTATTCTTGTTTTTATTTTTTTCCCCTTATATTTAATATTTTATTTAATTTGCTCAATTCGCCAATGGACTATTGCAACGTCTACACGAAAAAAATGTAAAACAGTATGTCTTTTTCTTGAAATTGAAGCACCATACAGTCTTAGCATAACATTCAACATGCTAAGTTTCAAATGATTAAAAAGCAAAGCATGAATCCGGGACACATGCAAGAACCCTGCGTTTTACCAGAGGGAAAAAGGAAACGAGAAAAGGATCTGAGAGGTGAAATGAAGGCTGCGTTGGCAAGCTTAGGTGATCCTACAAAAGAAAAGGATTTGGGTTTAGAGATGATAACGATCCAACAGGCGACAGGTGGCGAGGCCAGCAGGGGGTTAGAGAGGCTAATCAGGGGAGAGATGGATGGAGTCATTGCCACTGAAATGCAATAAAGGATTTTACATGAAAGGTGCTTCAGCCACCACCCTGAAAGATGCATGGATGATTATCAGGTTAAAGAAAATTAATGTGCATATTATGATCAGGCACTTTTAAGTGTGCTTGTTTTTTAGTTATTACACTAAGGAGGATTATGCTAGCAAGTGTTTCTTGCTAATTAAACCACTTCTCTTTAGCGTAAAATGACCAGTGCCCATGCTTCTGTATTCAAACTAGGAATATGAGTATGCTGTCACAGCAGTGGAGACTAAATGAAAGTCTTAGTGTAGTCAGTTGCATTCATGTTCTTCTCTTACCAATCAAACGAGGGCTTCTCCCCGCAGTCGAAGGCGTCCTGAAGCTCTTTGACCAGATTGGCCTGTCCAGGCAGTCTGAAAAGACCCTCTTCCTGAAGACCCCACTGGCGAATGAAGTCCACACATTGCTCAACCAGCATCGGAGCAAGTTTGTTCCCAAACCGGCGCTCATACCGCACCGTGTCCTCCAGTTTCTGGCCGAAGATCCCTGGAGAATGCAAAGAAGTGGCGGAGATGTATTTGTTATAATAAATATTTGCTGAATAACAAAACAATTGTTTTTAATATTCATCACTGCCTATCAGTAGTATTTAGTATTTAGTGGAAAGGTACACCCTGGACAGGTTGCTCGTCAATCCACAGGGCAACATAAAGACAAATACAGGCGACTTAAAATGTAAAAACAAACTATGAGAAGAACCTACAGTGGTAAAAGACATACATAGGAAGAATATGCTACAGAATCCAACTGAGACTCAAATACCACTTAACTTAATCTCACGATTCGCTAAAGTAGATGTTTCACTCATCTCAACATGCTGGATGCTTGAAACTGAATGTGAAACTGATGACAGTGTTATTATTCCAGTTTATGGTCAGCAGACCACTTGGGGGTAAGTAAGCACAGGACAGTGAAATGTCTCTTTGAGATGAGCAATTGATCACTCAATGTGGAAAAAACAAAAAGGACAGTGACTACATGGCTAAGATCTCTTGAGCCTAAAACTCACACACTATTCAGACATATTTCAGAGATACAAGAGTTGACATTTTAGAAACTGTCTTCTAATTAAACCCACTCAACAAGAGTTTTTTTTTTAACCTGTCATTCACGAGAGGACCCAAATTTGGGTCCTCTCGTGACAGGGGTGTCAAACTCCAGTCCTCAAGGGCCGCTGTCCTGCAACTTTTAGATGTGCCTCTGCTGCACCACACCTGAAAAGAATAATTAGGTCATTAGCAAGGCTCAGGAGAACCGATCTACACAGGGAGGAGGTAATTAAGCCATTTCATTCCTCTGTTTTTTCCCTGTGGCACATCTAAACACTGCAGGACAGCAGCCCTTGAGGACTGGAGTTTGACACCCCTGTCATTGTGAATGACAACCTGTGAATGACAGGTTAATATGTTATTAGATATGGCAACAATGAAAACTGTGACACAGCCTTGGGTTGGAAACCCTAACCTTGGGTCATTCAAATATACTTCTTGCCACTTTGGTCAAACGGGTTCATGTTTATCTGATGAGAATAAAGTATTAATCCAAAATGAAACTGGGTTGACATTGCAAACGGCTGCAAATCTTAGTCAAGGTTCAAATTGTCCATTTTGGATCAGAGGCTTCTTTCTTTGCGAGAACTCGGTCAGCTTATGGCAAATATAACTCTGCTTCACAGTAGACGCTGCCACTGATGTTCCAGCAGAAAGTAGCCACTTTCCACCACCACCGAGGTTAATAGCTTGGGTTAGACGGATAAATGAAGCATTGCACCAGGACAATTAATCCAAATATATCCCTGGTCTGGTTTTGGAATGGACAAATCAGGTTTGTGGAATGGTTTTCCAAAAGCCAAACTAAAGCCTTAATCAAAATTTTTGGACTTTACTTAAAAGTCCCATCCGCCTCGGGAAACCATCTAATTAAAATGAGCGCTACAAATTTAGACAAGAAGCGCTATCAAATATCCAGTCTGAATTATGCCAAAAGCTTGATGATGGCTACAAAAACATGTGTTGTCTTTCCAACTTGCAAACAGAATGAAAACAACAACAACAAAAAATCAGTCATACACCTGGACGGATTGAGTCCAACTTTCAGATCAACACCACTTCCCCTCTGTCTGAGGCAGGCTGCCATTTGCAGCCGCCTCATGTAAACACAGCACAGGAGGAGATTAAGGCTGCCTCACAAAGAGATTTAGATTTGCATATTTGTTTCAGTCTCCAGACAGAAGCTACTCGCACACATTCAGACACGTGGACGTGGTACGACCAGGCACACTACCAAATTAGACAAGGCTTATCAGGGGCCAATGTACACATGACACATTTTACACCCCAAGCTATACAAATGCAGAATAACTCATGCAAACACTTAAAAACATATTTCCCTTTCGATTTTCCTCTGCATCACAAAGACTCCGCGATTCCTGTTGGATCCTGCACTAAACACCTTTTTCTCTGACAATATTACATATGTTATTAAACTCACCTCTCTTAAAAATTAAAGATCCAGTCAGTTTCTTGAAAAAAATGTCTTTTAATAAATTTATGGTACGACAACACAGTTGCAGATCTTCAGGCGCATGCATACCTACATTCCCCCTCCCCCCAAAAAAATCTCTCTATAAAGTTATGAAAGAAAACTAAAGCAGCAATGAAGCAAAGAATGCTTCCATTTCCTTTTTCTATCAGACACTAAAACAGCGTTAGGTTATTTTTTAACTGAAAAATGGCTGAAACGTACGCTAAAAATATCCTCAAAGAATTCCTTCAAGTTGAGTTTCTGCTTTCAAAATAAAAAAAATAAGCTAACGTCCACCCTGGGAATAAATCGTAGATCCTCCCGTATCGACAGCCACGCAAGAGAAAAAGGGACTGAAAACGAGATCATCCCTCCAGACGTTCCGGTCATGAGTGAAGGAATGTTTTCCAGTGTGTGCTGAACAGCTTATGCTTCTGAGTGTGATTTTCCTGCATGTTTGCTGTTCCTTCTGGACAGGTTGTACTTTAAAACGCAGACCATCACAGAGGAGTGACACCTCTAGACAGCCTGTGAGCCCTCGAAGGTTTCCATCAAACCTCTCAGGCCCCGACAGTCACACAAAAGAAGCAAGCACCAACACCAATGTTGACCTAAAATGAGTCCTGCCAGTTTTTTTTTTTTTTTTTTGTATTATTTTTGCAATAATGTTATGCATAAACTAGCCAAATCAGTCTTTTGTGAGTATAAGTTTTAACTTTGATAGCAGAGAAAAAGAGTTGAAGCCTTTACTTGCTATATCTCTACAATAATGTATTCCTAATCATATCCATTAAGAGTGGAAGCCTTTATATTTTGTTTCATTTGCATTAAAATTCAAACCTGGGAAAGATGGGAGCATCTCGATACCTATTCTCCAATTAGAGGTGGGGAAACTAGCCGGCCTGTTATGTTGAGGGACCAGGATGGCTATTAGGTAACACAAGAAATTACAAGCTGCTCTCACATCATTGAACCTTGAAGTTTGATTTTCAACATAGCAACAGAGCTGAAGTGAAAAAGTAATAATTTTCCTGACTTAAGTGCTTTTTTTAAAACAAATTTACATTTCTTGAACAGCTACAACTCATGAAAATGTAGGATTTTTACAAGTTGGTGATGAAGACTGAACGCAAACTCAAGCCAAATGCTGTTTTAA
>NW_015113657.1:33985-34508 GCF_001443285.1 Poecilia latipinna | reverse complement strand
GCATGACGGTCAGAAAGCTAAACAAATAACCTGGAAAATTATCAGACGGAGCTTCGCTTCTGCTCCACCTTGTAGTGACTCTCACACCGAATCTCTGTTTAAAGCTGCAGCATCTAACCTAAAAAAATAAATTTTACATACGTATTAAAACTTTCGCTGTCCTAACATGAGACAGATAATCATTCAGTAACTCTGGATTATTTATTGTAATGGAACCTGTTTTTGCCTTTGAATGTTAAGTTTTATACTTGAATTTTTTTGGCAATGTTGAGAGGTTTTAATTTGGCTCTTTGCATTATTTAGCCTCTTCAGAGCCTTCATATGTTATCAGTCTGTTAAAGATAGTATTATCAATGCCAGTACAATTTGCACAATGCCTGTTTTGTTTAGTTTTCTTCTTGAAGTTATTAAAAACAAGTTTTTGTCTAAATTAAGGTGAATTCATGGTTCCTTTTTCCACATAATGTAACCGGTAGTGCTTATCATTAAAAAAGTAATTATTATGTGATCGGTATCGGTGATC
>NW_015113657.1:25321-30302 GCF_001443285.1 Poecilia latipinna | reverse complement strand
CTGGATTGTTTATTGTAATGGATTCTGTTTTTGCCTTTGAATGTTAAGTTTTATACTTGAATTTTTTTGGCAATGTTGAGAGGTTTTAATTTGGCTCTTTGTATTATTTAGCCTCTTCAGAGCCTTCATATGTTATCAGTCTGTTAAAGATAGTATTATCAATGCCAGTACAATTTGCACAATGCCTGTTTTGTTTAGTTTTCTTCTTGAAAAGTTATTAAAAACAGGTTTTTGTCTAAATTAAGGTGAATTCATGGTTCCTTTTTCCACATAATGTAACCGGTAGTGTTTATGATAAAAAATAAATAATAATTGTGTGATCGGTATCAGTGATTGGCAGGAAAAAACCTGATCGGAACATCTCTAATATATATATTTTTAGAAAATTACAATCATTGTTGCTCTTTCTCTTCTGAATCTGCAGACGTTTAATTGAAGAGTTTTTTTGGAGAGATAAGATAAACTTTATTGTCTCCAAGGGGCAGTGTGTTTCTTAACCAGCAAACAACAAAAGCAAAGAAAAAATAGGGAGAAACAAACAAACAAAAAAAAGATAATTAGAGCCGTCACTCTGTTCAGCTACATTAAAAACATAGCTTCAGACAAGAACATCATACATCTCTTTCCCAATCTCCTGCAACTGAAAAATCTCCCAAAAAAACATTCCCAAATACAAATCATCAAAAAGGTAGTTACCATGAAATAGATCTCCAAGGATCCAGATAGAGAATCCACAGCTGCACATTTTCCCCCAATCACGTCCTTTCTTGTCTCACTGTTGACCAGTACTTAATGCATTTGTCCAGCTGTCAGTACTATGGTCTCTTTCTCTTTGTCCAGCAGCCTCGTTGGAGCAAACTTTTTCATGAATTTTCAGCAGTCATAATCAGCCTATCAGGGCTCAGTTGTTAACTGCTGCTGCTGCAAAATGGCTAATGGCTGATGTGTGTGATCTTTCTGCGGATGTCTGCGTGTGAATGTGTGTGTGTGTGTGTGTGTGTAGGCGTGCCAGTGTGAGCCCGACGAGGCTCAAACATGGAGCCACCTTTCCTGTGGCATCTTTGACAAATGGCTCGTCCTTTTGAAAAGCAGTCAACTGCAATCGACATCAAACTCCCTGCACTGAAAACAGAGGGGCCAACTCCGCCTCATCTATTCTGTTGGTCAATGAAGGGCCGTCTGAACTGCCTGTCTGGTTACAAACGCTGCACTTGTGCCCCGCTGATGCACAATCTAGGCCAGTGTCTGCCAGGACAGTCAATAACAAACCACGGCGACGCAGCGGGAGACTCGATAATCAGCAGAATAATTCCAACAAAGTCACAGAACAATTACAGCATCAATGGACGGCATCTTTTTTTTGTTCTTTTTTTTTGTCAGTGACAGGGTTTTATTGATTATTTGACACACATTTGTTGAAAACCTATTACATTGTTTGGTAGAGACGATGGAAGAAAAAAAAAACAACAAATATGATGGATGACGCTACGATTTCCAACAGGAGTTGCTGAACATTTTCCAGCTCCTGAGACAGGCAGAAATCCTACTCTTATCCTAGGACGCCCAGCAGCATGTCCACGGACTTTAGCTGCATCAACACAAAGTAGTTAATTCTTCCTGAACTAAATCCTTAAAAAAAAGAAAAAGATACTAAATCCTTAAAAAAAAGAAAAAGATAATGCTTAAACCAAATCTTAGAAAAAAAAAACATTTTAATTAATGGGATATGATCAACAAAAGGTAAAAATTCAACTAGATAACACGACATTTCACCCAATAAAAGTTAAGAATTCAGACTTAAATTCAGGTGCGCTCAATAAAAAAAAAGTCAAATCTCAAACATCCAAAAATACAAAGTAACCGCTAAAAATTATAACAATTTCCCAAACTGTAACAAAAATACAGGATTGTTACCAGTAACCACATCTCCAAGAATCCAGATAGAGAAACCGCACATCCCTGCTCCAACACACCTAAATCAAATAGCTGAATTCCCTCATCAGTTTTCAATCTTTAAGCTCTGCAGATCTCTGGTGATGAGCCATTCATTTGATGATTCAGGTGTGTTGGAGAAGGGACGCATCCAATATTACTGAATAGTAGCTACATAGAGAAAGTACAGTCCTAATAGGCAACTAATAACAAACCTCAAGAGTCTTACTTTAGGTACGTAACACTTCAGATTAGATATTTGTCCTGTGTTTGTATTCCTGTCCTGTGATGTGCATATGCATAAAAAGTTACAAAAGCTAAGATTTGCATGACTGACCCCCTCATGACATTGAACTCATATAATCTTCTGTCAAGAAAAGCTGTTGTGAGGACAAAAACAGAAAGTATAACTCAGGTGTATCACAGCGTTGCTCCCAACTTCACTTACTGCTGATAGGATAAAGGGGAAAAAAAGGGCTGCATTCATGCTAACCTCCACCAAAAGGTGCCCAGATGACCCTCCGGATCGTCTTCACCCAATCCTCCATGTCATTCTGGGTGCTGGCCATAAGTAGGTAGGTCTCATGGTTGGTTGTCATCCGCTCTCTATCTCCTCCTGTTCAAGAAAAACAAAAGAGAGAGAGAGAGATAGAGAGAGAGAGATAGAGAGAGAGAGAGAGAAAAAACATGTAACATTATTGAAACAAGCTTAATTATCTGGTGTCTATCATCATCATCGTTGATCTCTTTGTGCAAAATGGATTTACGGGACAGAGCAAACATTCCCAATTTGTAACATTTCCAATAAAATGTTTTAATTTTTAATGCATTACTTCCTGTTTCCTTAAAGTGTGGCTATAATGTGACACAGAGGCTCGTTTGTTTTAGCCACTCTTAAATATGAGAATGACAGGAGAACATGCCACTAAAATATAGAAGTTGTTTTGGATCTTTATATGTCAACCGTGGCTGCAGAAAATTGCAAAACGTTGTCCATTTGTAACATGTGCTTTAAAAAGCATCGACACACTTGTGGCTTTTCAAGATGGCGAACAATCAAAGGACCCCAGCTCTTTTACAGGAATGCACTTCAGGTGAAATCAACTAATAACTCAACCCACCACCAGCTGGATTAATCATGCCTTTGACTGTGAGGGACCCTGATCCATTGATTGTATCCCAGGATGGGGTCTGCTGGTGCCAAACAAAAACTATTTATAGACACGAACACAACAGGGAAGGGCAGCGGGTTACAATGAATACAACATAACTTCAAAACTCAACATTTCCATGATGAGTCATTAATTCTGCAGTTGAAACCTGTTTGCAAATGATACCGCTAATTTGATAGGTTCAAAACAACAACGCGTTACGCCATACCAGCTTAGGGGTTCAAAGACCCTGAGTGGCTGGAGAGCCAGACTAAATTTAGACGTAAACGTTGACAGTGAAATTTACGCTCACTGTCAGCCCTGATGAGATCTCATTAACGGTTTCAAGAGACCATATGTTCTCCGCATGAAGCATTTAACATCTGCAAGGGCTCCCTTCACAATCTCAATCTAGGCTCTTTCAAAATAAGACACTTAAAGTGATATTACCTCCAGGTTAGAAAAAAAAAATTAATCTGAAGTCAGACTTCAATGTTTATCACATGTAAAAACTGTTTCGCGTATTATATAAAATATTGTTTTACATTGTCAGGCAGGTGGAATTTGTTGTTATTTTTACTTAACTTAAAATGCATTTTCAAGAGTTCCATGTGAGATATCCATGATCAAAGGTCATAATAACATTTTTGAAACCTTTGCTAAACTTAAAAAAAATCAGTGTAAATAAATAAATCACAATGCAATAAATACTTTCTAATGTATTTCCAGAAATGAAAATACACATATAGTATAGCACATAAATATCAAATAAATTCCTAATTATTATGGTTCATAAAATAGTACCACCTTATTGGTTAACATGCAAACATATTGATATGCAAATAATAAAATAACTATACTCATGAGTTTTGCAAATAAAATTAAAAACAATGGATTTATTGTAAATGTATATTTTTATGCATATATTTTAGTTTTTGTTTTTTAAAGTATATATATATATATATATATATATATATATATATATATATATAGTCTATTATTTAAAAAAACATTTTTGAGCCAAACCTCACAATAAAAAACGAGTTTATTAACTTTAATACTGAAAACAATTTCGCTCTGTTCTTCTTGATGGCTGTGTGTCCAAGATGGAGGTATTTAATCAAGTCTAAGTAGTCTAATGGTTTCTCCTTCTAGTCCAGCGATTAGTCGCCCCCAGCTATTGATTGTCCTCAGCGCTCTCATTAATTAATTAGCCTACACCTTGCAGTGGAGGCATTAAACTTCACTAGGCGCCTGTCTCTACCCTCCCAAATGCCAGCAGACATCCTATCTGTATTAAACATATAAAAATCCGTTCCCGGTAATAACTGAACGCGTCCATTTGTGAAAAACAAACAAAAGGCAGCTCCGGCTCACCTCCTGACTTCCTCAAATCCACAGTTTCATTTCATTCCATATCCCTCCAAGCAGCGACATGGAACAATGTTTCAGTTTAACTAGTAACCCGCAGTAAAGCATGTACTAACCGGGTAATAGAGCCGCTCACTTGTGCTCGCACATGGGAGTGTTTCTTCAGCTGCTCTCAAAGCTCCGCCGCTCCAGGTTTACTTTGTTCGCGACCCGGAGCTCCGCGTTTACTTTAGCCCGGAGTTCACCACGTGATCAGCGCCGCTAGGTGGCAGATCAGTTATTGGATTCAGTAGAATGAGAAAACGATCAAGTATCGATGAGTATGCGCATCCACACTGTCAGATTTACCGGGAGAGATAGTCACCAAGGGCCGTAGCAAGTTTTTCCAGGGCCCAGAAGTCGTGTCCGCACCCGAGCTCCCCCCAATTACTATTATTGATAATAATTTGTTAAGCTGTGCTACACTACATTTGTTCTAATCCATTTTCACTTGCTTAAATATATTTATGTTTATTATTATATATATA
>NW_015113657.1:0-21500 GCF_001443285.1 Poecilia latipinna | reverse complement strand
TAGATAGATAGATAGAAGTACTTTATTCATCCCAACCAGGAAATTACTGTGCAAAGTCAACTTTTCATGATCCCAAATTCTCCTTCAGATTCCAGCAACAGTTCTTGGTGGGCCACTAAAAAAATGTTAAAATCACCTCCAGTGCAAAGCTTGGCGGTTTGATGGTCAACATTTTACTGACCATTTGTGGGTCAACAGTGAGCTGACAGCTGACTGACCTACAGCAGCTTTCTCTTTTCCAAAAGTCCCCTTTTTGCATAGGACCTCATGCATACTTGTTTAAATCTGTCTGTAGACATGTAGCAACAATTACAGGCTTTTGTTATTGTGACAAAGTTCTCAACCTGCCAGTGTTCACTGATGTAGATCTGAATTAAAGTCTAACATAAAATTAGTCCAAATTAATCTTCTTGTCTTGTGTCAAATACTTTTTTTTAATCTACACCCTCCTTGTTTCTTACACTTTAAATCAGCCAGAAAATTATGTTGGTGTGATGTTTTCTTTAATAGGCAGGCTCTGTATAACCCTAACTTGCATCTGGGTCTTGTTGCGCTGTAAAAAGTAATATTTTTTTGACATTTGAATCATAAATGTGTCTGGTAAAGTTAATATAATATAGATATGTATTTTTTTACACATTTTAAAATCAGCTCATACCTTTTTTTATTTAATTATTTACTTTTTAAACATAATCATTTAGTGTAGAGCACTGTTACATGGGAGAATAATGTTTAAAAAGTCTAAGAAAAAAAAAAAAGCTAAAACTTTTCTGCCCGGTAACAACGTAGCACTCACATACTTCTTGACTTTAGAGACGTAATTAACATTTACGAAAAGTTTACACCTCTCCTGTCCTCTACTGGAGAAGAAACAATAGTTTTCCATTTCTTTCTGCTCCCAATGCTGCAAAGCAAACACAATTTGTTTCCCCAACAACTGGGAATTTGTTATTTCACTCAGTTAGACTAATTACCTCTAACTCCAAGTTTCTCACTTGAAAGTTTCTCACCGCACCCTGCGAGCGTTGCTTATTTCAGTTGGCAAACAAAGACATTGTATTTTGTGCGCCTCCGAGCACATTTAAATTCACTCACTAATTACATTACTTGCTTTGATAGATACCATTTCCACTAGAAAAAAAAATATTATGAAGCTGTTAAGCAAGAGAGCAAAACGATTAAATGGCATACCATGGCCATTACAGCACACTCCTGTTCCTGCTGCCATTTCCTGTTGATGCTCAGTTTTTTGTTTTTGTCTAAGAGAGCTTGTCTCTGGGTTTCTATAGATGAGGGAAACACTTTCTATTTATATGAAGCCACCCAATTTCTGTTGCAAGCACCAAAAAATCCCAAACTGCAGTTTGGATCGCTGAACTCTCAGAACTCTGTCCTGACATGTCAGTGCCAATTACTTATTTAGCCTGTACTAGAAATCACTGTCAGGGAATCTGAGAAAAGTATAGTCTATAACTGACTGCTGTGGAGGTCTGTGTGAAGAATATATGCAGAATAATGTTTGGTTCAAATTTCAGTCTGGTACCTGGGGTTATCGTTTCTACCACTGTGAAATGAGTGGACAGTGTTTTTGACAGATTCCTCGACATTTATTATGCTCCACTCAGTAAATTTCATGGGTTCAACAATACAGACGGCTAAGAATCTTGACATACAATTTTCTAAATGGTGAAGTAGTTATAATGTGTAACATGGCATGATTCCACAGACTGCTCAAAAAAGCTTGATCCAGTTGTTAAGGATTGTCAGCTTTACAAAAGCATTAAAAATTCCAGCAATATACAAAAACTAGCATTTTCTTCTTAAAGGACATTAACGAGAAGAAGAGGCACCGCAGTCAGTCCTTGTCTGTTTCTCACGTACAGAACACCATTCTACTTCAACTTTTTTTTTTATTACTGCAACAGATACAGACACGGTGGTGACAATAGCTAGATATTGCACTTGAATATTATTTCAGCCATTGTCTTCCTCTTTTACTCCAACCTCCCCTGTGGCTCCTCACTCTGCCTATAAGGCTCAGTCTTGTCAGTCAAAGGAAGCTAATAAAATGCTTGCATCAGGTTTTGATCCACATTCTATCAACCAAGGTATAAGTTAATCTCTAGTTGGTACTCATGTATATTGAGAACTTCACTGTTGGTCATGCTCAGTCTTCTGCACAAGAGATGGTGGCGGCACCAACATTACTCCCCTAATTCTTCTGTCCATCTTCTGCTCCATCCTACCATCACTAGTGAACAAAATAAACACCAGTGTACTTTACGTCCTGTACTTAAGGCAGAGACTGGCCCCTGACCTGCAGGGACAAATCCACCTTTTTAATGAATCTGACAGCTGAACAACTCGAGTAAATTTAACAGCATGCTATGTAGCATGCATCTGAGCAACTCCATTCCCAGTAGCCGATGACAGACAACTTGGCATTATTAAATTAAATTATCTCCATCATATCACGTCATGTCATAATTGCTATCTGAGCTCGTCTGTCTTCAGATAACAACTGTTCATTCCAGTTGTGACCACCGGCTTGAGTAAGTGGCCAGCTGCTGACTAGACTTTAACTAATGGTCTAAAAACAGGTGGGAGACCACAAAGGATCCCACTGTGCTGTGAAATACCTGCAAACCCCTTTACAGTTCACACTCGGTCTAAGAATCCTATAAAAACCCAAAGTAGATCAAATTTTATCTTCCATTCCCAATATGTGATTTTTCTTCCCAACTAATTGAGAAGGAAGTTATGCATGTTAAAGTTGAGTGAAGCATCTGTCATGGCCTCAACAAAGAATAAGACATTGATAAGTAGAAACTGACCATTTTTATTAGCCAAAACCAGAATCCTTTAATATTTAGTTGTAAAAAAAAACAAAAAAAAACAAACAGTTTTAACTTCAAAATATGTAGTTTAAACATTCGAGACTGTGTTGTGTAGTTTAAAAGTCATAATTTCACCACCACTACTTGACCTACAACATCATGCATTTGCTAAATGCAAGTCACTTTGTACTGTGGAAAGGCTAAAACTTCTTCCAGACTGAGCTTGTGTTGCCTGCCAAGAGGAGGAAGCAGCTGCAGCTGGCGCAGAAAACAATGCAGACCCAGTAACTACCTTGTTGAAATGACAAAATCTGTGTCATAATTCTCTCCGAGTGTGGATATGTTTAAGCAGTCAGAGATTAAATGAACACAAAGGGTCGATTCTCTCTTGTCTCTAAGAGTTGTCTGGTTTGCTGCAAGCAGGGGCAAGTAGGGATTCAATAATGTGTCTAATGATAGTCTTCTCAGAAGTCCATGCATCATAAATACCTCCAACATAACAGGAAGTCACTCACTGAGCAGCAAGCAGCCCTACACAGCAGAATGTCTGTCCATTCACGTGGAAGGAAGATTAACATTGGAGACAAAAGTGATCTCTACGATCTAAATCATCTTGCTTTCAAATGAAGCTATCCTCACAGATATTACCTCATTGCACTTAAAAAACTAGACAGTTCCTGTTAAAAACACACACACACACACACACACACACACACGCACACAAAAAAAAAACATACGTTTTAACAAAAAAATCTGACGTATTCAACTATAATAAAGAGAAGCTGGACTTTCAAAAGACTCATTACCTTGATGTAAAGGCAGCAAACCAGTTACTCCATACTGTGGTAGACTATGAACTGCCTGATGAACCACCTCCATGCCTCGCTCGCCCAAGAAAAGACGCTCTCTGAATGGGGTTACAAAGTCCCGTCTGCCCCGGTTAACTTGAGGACGGGAGGTCCTGAGTGGAGGATCTGTGCTGCCGGTTTTTGGCCCGGCTCAGAGTGAGTGAGTGAGCACAGCTGAGAGGGTGTGAAAGAGAAAGGGAAGGGGGGGAGGGAGGGAGGAGAGGTTTGCAACGGGGGTTGTGCGCATCCACGCACGCACACACATACACACGCGCACACACGGAAGTACTGTATGGTAACAATAGGCAGATCTCTCTGAAGGCTTGAGCTTAAGAGCACCACGCTTTGACACAGGCCACGACCCCATAAGCAAACACGAGATCTCTCACTCGCACTGCAGTGCTTTGTTCAGAACCTCCACTGTTGGCTGCATAAAAAGGTCAACACTTTTGAACATGGAGTTGACTGAATGTAATTGAACAAATATACAATATTAGGAGAGAATAAAAGTACAATAATCATGGATTATATGTAAATTTATATAAGCTTATATTTCATTTATTGGCAGGATGACAGATTATCAGTTTACACCAGCTATTTGCATTTTTTCTAATGGCATAGTGATGATCTTAGGGACTTCAGGGCTCGTCGCTTTTGTTTGTGTTCTTCTTATTGCATATACGTTATATGATTTCTCACTGCATTTCTTATTATTGTCTCACAGTCCTAATTTAGTAGATTCTTCCAGGCTCTGCTTGGTTTCCAAGGTTGCCTTTTAGCCATTTTCCCTCAGTGCTGTAGCCCATGACCTCCCACATTTTCAGTCACTCTCAGATCCCATTGTTACCAAACTAACTTCACCAAGCAAAACTATTTATTATTTACAATGTTAGTTTGAAAGTGCCGAAACACTTTAGCTTATTGTTTTAGCACTAGATATGACAAAGAGAAGGTAACAACTCTGACTTCACCTTAGCCATTCATTAGCTTCTATGAGCGGAAATTTGTAAAATAAATGTATTTGTCATGAAAAAAATACAAGGGTATCCTTTTTATTTTTATGTCACTGTGAAGTCTTACATAACCTATGCACATCTATCATTAGGAAATTAGTAAGAATTGGTGCACCTTTGTAATTATCATATTGGTAGTATTGGATTGATGCTAAGCTAGCAGTCTGATAAAAAGACATCAGAAAAAGACACTTTAATTAATGCTGCTCCGATTTTTTATTGGATTTGCAAGATGTGTACTTCCAAGTCATTATGCATGACATCTTAAAAGATGGCTTTTAGGCTAATTCAAATAAATTTGATTGATTTTCGCTTGCCCTTTCCCACAAGAGAGAATTACACATGCACATGCGCACAGACACACACACACACACACACACACACACACACACACACACACACACACACACACACACACACACACACACACACACACACACACACACACACACTCAAAAGCCTCCTATTCCGCTGCATATAGATGTTGGTACTCATTCTGCAGCTACATCTTCCCATGTGCCTGTGATGCTTCTACCATTTCACCGGCCCCCGGTAAGGTATCAATGGCTAATTGTCTTCCTGGCGTCATGGTGGTCCTTGTTCATCAATGGACATGATCTCAAGACAGACACCAAAACATCGGCCTCCACCTGCATCCCCAAAGACATTATCTGCTGGGGAACACAGACTCCATAGAGTTACAATAGGTATCCATTACCATCCAATGCTGAATGAGAAATAAAGTGAATAGCAGTGGGGAGGTCAAAGAGGATGAGGTTCGTTCAGCTCGTCTGTCTCTCACTGGTACCCTTAGGGAAGTAGGTAATCATGGCACAGGAAAATGGATTCGAATGGTGACATCAACCCCACATTTGTATTCAGAAAGTTTTAGATTATCCCTCAACCATTTGTAGCCACGAAGCTCAAGCAGACTAAATTGGTAGTAAATTTGTATTAATATCTATATAAAGCATTCTTTGGCATAAACAGTGAAATGTGTTTACCTCTAAGAACGTTTTAATAGATTGTCATGAATACGAGCGGTGTACGCTTCGGGTCAGTCCGTTCATTGCAGTCACAGAGTTGTCCAAAAGCCAAGTGTCTCCGTTCTGATTTCATGCCAGCCGAAGAGCAATGTCTGTGTGTCCTGCCAGTGATGCTGTAAATATACCATTATGTAAGGGGTTTCAATTTCCACTTTAGAAAGAGAAGCCACTGCTCAGACTGGGCCCAAAGCAACAAACTTGTAACTTAAGTTGGCACAGTAAACACAAAACAGTCACAGAAGTGCAATAAAAACGAGCTCTATGATGAACGGGCAACATTCTGACGGGATTTTACAGGCCGTCTTATGTTTTATTGGCTGCTAATAAAATGGAAGAAGATTTGATCCGAAGAAGCAACATGTATGTATTCGAAGATGACAGACAAATGAAGAGCAAAAAAATAAAGCAGGGCAACCTAAACAAAAAAGGACTCAAACGAAATAAAAAGGAAAATATATGGGTTGCAATGGAGTGTAATTATGCTACAGAAACAACAACAACAAAAAAAAAACAACCTCTGTGTTAAAGTTCTTGGATTACAACTTATCTCAACAGAAGCTTACTACATAAGAACATATCTTAAATTTTCTTATTTGGGGAAAATCTTTCTAAAATGATATTAAGCATATTACCATTAAATAACAATTACAGATAAAACAAAATCTCCACATCAATTTTATGTACAGCATAGCTTGTCAAATAGTCCATTCTCGTTGTACTTATTTACTGGGATGCAGATGACACAGTATTAAATTTAGGTATGATATCATTCACATAGAGTCCCAACTAAAAAATAGAGTAGCTGCTGAAATAATGACCATTGTGTCAAAAATAAGACAGCAATTATTTATTAGCATTCAGGGATTTTGTTTCTTCTGTGGTTCACAGGCAGATGATTGTATAAGGAGCACAAATAAATGTTTTCCTAAGGAAGTTGCACACACATTTACTATTATATAATCTCAGCCACAATAACAAAAGTTCCCTGAGTAATGAATAATATTCTAACAATAAAGCTGTGGATAAAAACTATGGCTATACAGTCGGGTTTTTACCATCTTCTGCGAGTTTTTTCACGATTTTTCTACAAGTTCTCCTTTAAGAATACTAAAACATGAAAACTCACTTATACAAACTTTTCACTTAACATTTGAAAGTCACAAACATTGGCCATAAAAAAAACTAAGATGTGCTCCAGGTTCCATGATAGCCATAGTAGTTTTGAATTCAAAAGAAAATGAAGGGCTACAATTTAGATACAAAGCCCGTATTGTGTCAGACTTTTACTACACTCAAATGAATAGTAAATAAAAGACTGTTTGTCAATGTATATAGATAGTTAGGTCTTGGTGATTCCTGGGAGCTGCCATTTGAACATTTGCCTGCATTGGTAGCTGAAAAAAGATGAAATTGTTACAATATAAGCCAACCCGATTGCTGAGTAAGTTTGCAAAGTTGCAGAACCTGAATATAAACAAGAAAATCTAGATTCACAGGTGAAACCTATGCTTTGTATTTACACTCACACTGCCTGGGCTCATGCTTCACGGTAACAATAAATAATGAGACAATACAGCTGAAAGGTATCGTCCTAAGGAGCTTTTTAAATTTGATTCTATGTGTATACAACGTAAGGATTAAAAAAAAAGAACAAAAGAAAAATAAGCTTTCTTTTTGATCCACACTCACAGAGCAAAAAGGATTTCTTAGATGCATTGCGTGATTGTAAATTAAACAGACTCAGATGATGAGCCTTGCATGTGAAGAAGGGAGTGGACTCTCTTATTTCCCACCAGACAATAAAACAAGAGGACTTGAAAAAGTATCTGCTTCGTTGCCTAATAATACCTTGTAATATCGCCTTTCAGCACTGATGAGAGCTTCAGGGTGGATGCACACCTGCACTCTCCACAAACCAAATTGCTAGGCTGTGTCAGCCCTTCCTCAAGCTCTTTGAACCTCTCACACAGGGATAACCTCACTTCTGGTCTGCTGTGACTAACAACTAACCAGCCCCCGCCTCCTCCCCACCCCCCCCCCGGAGAGGGTAAAACACAGGACTAGCTTGAACTACATTTTCAAATCTATGAAAAACATGATTTCCAGTCAAAGCACTCTTTTGGTTTTCTTAATAAACTCACTCCGGTCGTGTGACACTGAAGCATTAATCAACTTTTTTCCATTAGCATTATTGCTTTGGGAGATTGAAAGACCCATCGTGAGGGAGCATTATTTTTGATAACATGTAGAGCTAAGTCTCAGTGACGTTTATCAATCATCACAACGTTTATGGGCCTTCCATTACATCACCTTGCAGCGACTGGTGAGGTAAAACATGACACATTAAATTAGGATGTGTCTCCAGAGCACAGGCCTTAATATTTCTCCGGTTGTGTGTCTGCTTCTGTGAAATGTCAAAGCAAAAAAAAAAAAAAAAAACGTTCAGCAGATTTTAGCTTAAGCAAAGTAAGCATGTTTTCATTTTGGTCATGGAAGCAGCACTGTACACGATGCCACCTCTTAGCATTTTCTGTGTCCACACCAGTCAAAAAGCCGCTGAATGAAAATGAGTGCTGCATAGAGCGGGTAGTTGAAGGCGAGTGTGATTTCAGGTGGTGGAGCAGAGACAGATAAATGCTAGTGGTGGCGTTTTCTCTGTGTGCTTTGAAGTACAGATTGCTGAATACTTGGAAACTGCAGCTTTAAAAGATAGATCTTTTACTGAAAGGGGTTGTTTTTGTTTCCTCAAAGTGGGGTTCTGTAGAGTGTATGTAAGCAGTCAGTGTCTCGTAAAACACTATCTAAAAAATACATTTAATGGTATGGTCAAGTCTTATGCCAAGGCGGAATTCACTAATGGGGTAGGAAACGGGGTGAAAACATGGACTACAAATTATTGTGGGATTATCTGCAACGCCATATTAATTGTTCATACAAACCGAGGGAAAAACCACTCGAGACCTACCAAACACCTAAATGAGGCTTACTATGACTTGATTTGATATGGGTTTTATATGATTAACGCAAAAAGGTCCAAATCTGGGAGCCTGTTGTGAATTTAGTTCCATTTAGTACTGAGGAACATCAAGATGGAGCCCATATACACATGGAAAAGCGCTATGATATTTTTCATACTGGAGTTGTTTTAAGAGCACAGAAATACACTTTGGTCTTGGCCCCGCTCTGACTGATGGGTATCGTCTGGAGAAACTCTCCTGTCTCTCCAGGCTGACCTCATTCAGAGAACTATCCTTTGCAGATAACTTACTGATTACTCATATTCTGACCCTAACCACACACTAGCTAATTGCCCAATCACAAAAGCAGTTCACACACTGAAATATTATTGATGTCGAGTAAAAGGTCTTGGTAAACTGCTTAGGACTGTACTAGCATTCAGCATTTCCAACATGTGGCAAAACTGCATGTGGAAATCTATGGGATATGAGTGATGGAGGGGAGCATTGACTGAGGCCAACTTGTTTTTATGCCATTTAGAAAATAAAATAAGTTAAAAACGAAACATTTTAAATGATTTTTAAAATATTTACCTGGGATCAATGCAGCTGCAGTACCAGAATATGCATGAGGTACTTTTCATTTTCTATACAAATTGCTGCTTGCTCTGAATGCCAACTAAAATCAAGTTGGTTTTTACTACCATCTCTTCAACTAGTCAATGCTGTGGAGACATTATTGTAAAACTGTCCCAGCTATATTATTTTGATCAATTTTCAGGCAGTTTGGTTTGTTAAATGCTTTAAATAATGTCCCAAAGTCACCAACATTTTAACTCCTCTGTTAAATTTGACCTTATGAACCCAGCTGTTGTCTGTAAAAAGTCATCATTTGTTGTTCCTCCCATAAGGGGATATATATTCCAGAACATATTTAAATAAATTTCCAACTGGCCTCATTCTGCAGACCTTAACTTAAACTCTGACTTTACATAAAGACGATGACCGGTATTTTTTATGCTTTCAGATTCTCTGAAGTCTTGCATAAAAAAAAAATAGACATTCATAAAAATTCAGTTATTATAAAATTATATGCAAGTGATTTTGTGCCGTTTAACAGACTGTTTTCAACCTCAGTTTTCTTTCCCCCTCTCTCTGCTTTCCACACCTCCGTCAAATCCCGTTCCCGCTCCAACATTCTGTCTGAAACGGAATTACTCCTGCCCGTTTCCTCTCCCGTCTGTTGCTTCAGATTTTTCGCATGAGAACATCTCCACTGGGATGGATTTACTGGCAGGCTGGGAGCGATGAATTCAGCAGTTTGTTCTGTTATCTTGCCGCGAGCAGCCAAGCAGAGTGAAATTCGACTCCGTCATGAGAATGCAGTTTTGGGGAGAGCAGAAGCTTTCTTCGAGTGGGAGACATTTCAGACTGAAGTTCATTTTTAGAGCCACAAAAATGAATGAAACTTGAATTACGTGAAAACTTTAAAGGAGCTTCTGCTGTTTTTCTCCCTGTGTTTAAATTGCTGTGATGTGCTAGCATGCTACTTAAAAATACAGCTTTTAAGAATGTCAGTAAATTGAGAATTTTAATGGTGCATGAATGCTGTTTAAACCCTGGCAGGGCTAGGTCGGCAAAACATTGACAATGCACGTTTATAGGTTATGTCGAGTGAAAAAGGAATTAATTAACAATTAAAAACTTTTACAAACATAACATTTTTCTGAGGCTTGGAGTTAATTTTAATAAAGTAGGTGGCTTGGAAGCGATGACCAAGCCAGCACTGCCGGTCAGCTGGCTATGAGAAGCCTGCTACACTTTTGCCTTGCTGACCGTTGTTGAATGCTAAATAGTCTGCTAATGGAAAAAAAAAAAGTGACAGTTTATTAGTTAGCAACCAGTCTGGTTGGCAGTTTCACTTGTTATTGTGTTGCATATAAAGAAATAAAAATCATTTGTTTCGTTTTTGTTTTTACGGTCAATGATGATTTAGTTATAGACTTGGTACATCAGTTGCTGACTGTGTCAGCCACTGAGAAAAATCAAAACAGTTGTGAAATACACCATAAGAACTCATTTCCTTTAGTTGCAACTGATTCTAAAGACAGTGGAAAGCAATAATTCAGCCATCTTGATAGAAGACTCCATAACAAATGCATTTTTTTTTATTTTTTTTAGTATTCTGCAATGCAAAAAAAGGACACACCTGGATTGGAGTTAACATCCATGGGGAGCATATGTGGACCTGCCCCCTTCTCAGCTTGGGCTTGAGGGAGAAAAAGCCACGCTCTCGCTGCTGACCGCTGCCCCCCAGGTGCCACTTCTTCATCTGTTCCTGTTCTAAGCCACAAATATTGCACGTTTATCTTCTCTGGTTTTATTGTAAAATGCTACACAAGCTTCCCCTCCCCTGCCTTCTTCTCCCTCGGGCTCTCGCAACTTTTTCTTTTCTCTTTCTTTTTTTTTTTTAAGCCTACAACTTCTTTTTGTGCAAGTCAACGGCAGGTCACGGCGATACGTCGCTCAGCAGCGGAGCGAGGAGAGGTCAGGCTGAGGGTAGTCCGTCTGCCTCTCGGTAAGTCGTCCCCTCTAAACTTCTGCTGAAGGAAAAAGCAGAGAACGCATATTTCTGGGCCGCGCACAGAAAAGACGGATCGGCGAGTGGAAGCTGAAGGCAAAAGACGGTGTGTCTGCTCTTTTCTGAAGGAAGCGAGACGGGTGGGAGGTAACGGGGTTGAAGGGAGGTGGGAGTATCATAAATCAAGGCGCCCTCCCCAAAGTGGGGATCTGTAAATCTGGTGAACGAAGGGAGGGCACTCAGCCAAATGACTCATCTGCAGTGCTATATAAATACTGCCGTTCGGGGTCGGCAAGGCAGTTGCTACCGTTGGCCAGGAAGCCCTGAGACGCTGGCTTTTCTCTTTGGATGAAAGGTCTTTAATGAGCTGCTTATCTGCCTTCTAAAGTCTTACATCTGAACCTCAAATCGCCGGCATCCATTAAACAGCCTGATCCCGGGAGGACGTAACACCAACACTGCCGTTCTTTGTTTTCATGCAGAGAACCAAAACAGCTGGATGTGGAGACATCCAAATATTTATCCAGAGAGGAAAAGAAAAACTTGTTTACATACCGAACGTCTGGACGTCCACATCAAGAGTTCCCATCAGACAAACAGACTGTGAACCAGAAACCCTGCAGCAGTGGAGGGCTCCCTTACCCATTTCTTCTCCAGACTTGGCCAACTCGATACATGTGGGGGTCGGGGGTCATGCATGGAGGTCTAAGCAGGAGGCTGATAGCGAAGACTGGAATGCGACATGTCAAATGCTGATCTCCTCAATAAGGCTGTTATGAAAGCCTCTGAGCTTCATGTCCTGTTCTTAACTCCCTCCGGCCCGCCGTGCTTCCAGACCCCCAGTGTTTCAGGCTCCCATGCTGCAATAATGACGCATGGACACAAAACAGGAGGAGGAAGACAGTCTGGAATACTGTCGCCATGAGAATGAGGCGGATACTTTAAACATATGAGAGGTATGCAGCGTATTGTCTGGACAGAATGGACAATCTGCTTTTTGTCACCACGCGTTTTCAATAGTAGCACATTTTAGACGTACACAAACTCAAAGCGAAGAGTGTCTTAGACGAGACATTAGTTGGTTATGGCTCACTGAGTTCGACTCTGTGAGCTCCTAACTGATCAAACTCGCACCAAACATAAAACACAACATCAGGGGAAATATCCTTTTAATGTTGCTGAAAAGTGAGATTGGTTCAATGAAAAAAAAAAAAAAATAATTCTTTGTAAGACTATTGATAAAGACATTATTATTGTAGACAGATAGTGCCACATGGAATTATTCAGGGCCCCTTTTCCTTTCTCTCCTTTTTACGTTACAATAACAATTTTAAATTAATATAACTAAGGTAAGGTTGTATGTCACAGACCAACACAAAATATTGAATAATTTTGATGCTGAGGCACATTTTTGCAAAAAATTAAAATCTGAATAAACATCTAATTATGCCTGCAAGTTTTCTATATCTCTATCAGCCAGAGACTAACATTTTGAAACATATTTGCAGAAGAGCTTAAATTCTGCAAGTAGTTTTGGAGTCAGTCAGTTTTGTCATTAATTCTCAATTGAACATAGGTCTGGACTTAAGTATTTACACATGAAGCTACTTCTTTTCTAAGATCTCTCTAACAATTTATTTTTTTTTTCAGCATTGCCATTGATTTTGCCTGGCTGGCATAATGCTGCCACCACCATGTTTTGCAGTAGAGTTTATAAATTCAAGGATAATGTGAAGTGTTCAGTTTATGCCATACGTGCAACAGCTTTCTGCACCAAGGGTCATAAAGACATGTTCATCTCGGCTCATCGGGGAATCTACTACAACTCTGTGGCCGTCACCCGACACGCTGTTGTGAAATTCAAGGGTGCAGATATTTCGCAACGATGTATCACTCGGGTAGATTATTTCAACGTCTTGTTTGAATTTCTGCAATATGATAATCTTTCACAAGTACAAGCATTGTCATGTGTGTTAGTGTCAATGCTATGAGCCAAGAGTGTTTTATGAGTTGATGATCATCAGGCACCGCAGAAACACGCTAATTAACACATTACAAGCTGGTAAAAGAGAGCTTAGCTTGATGCCAGTACGCCAGTGTGGTTTTATGGGAGGCAACAACATTAACCCAGTCACTCTCTTAAAGCAAAAATAGTTAAGCCATTACCGTAACGATTAAACTATTTTTGCCAGAGCAGGTGTCAGCAGTAAGTTTTATGTAGCGTCACTCAGTATCTCAGTGAACCTACTGGGACCTCTAAGTCACACTGCGCATATGAAGCGTTTCAGTTTTTATTTGTTGCAACAAAAATAAATAAATAAATAAATAAATAAATAAATAAAAATTAAAATATGCATGTTGAAAGTTATTTACACTCTGCGCAATATTTAGTGGCCTTGATTACCATTACAGCAATCACCCCCTTCTTATAATTGCTGACCAGCTCTTTGCATGCTTTCGTTGGTATTTTTGAGAATTTATATTTTGTAATAAGGTCCAAGTTTTTTTTAGCTTTGGCTGGGCCTTTCCAAAATATTGATATTTACTCCAGTCATAAAAAGCACATTTTGGTAAAATTAAAAGATTATATGCAAACTCCACATGGACCCTGGCCAGGAGTCAAACCTATTGGACCTTTGTGCTGCAAAGTAACAGTGCTAACATCTGTGCCACCATGCAGCTAATGAAATAACCTACATAAAATGAAAAGTAAAATAACTGTGTTTTTTTTTTCTGGTCAGTCCCTGACTCTTCTGCAGGTAAGTGTAGTTACAGTCAACTGAACACTCTTCATATTCGACTTTAATGAGCAGTGTGTGAACATTCCCCACACACAAGCTGTCCTTATCATGGAGACCAGCGCACCCTTTAGTCAACCTGCTCATTAAAAGCATGCCAGCTATGTTCAGACTATGATGACTAACAGCTAGCTGCAGCAACGGCAGCCCAAATATTCAAAGCCCCTTCTGTGAGACACCTGGGCCTGGCCTCTATCTAACCCACCACAACCAAATGAAGTTAAGATTATTATGTCGCTGCCTTTTGAATCAACTTTGTTTTTTTGTTACAGAACAAAAATGTGCCGATTTTACCCTGATAATTAAAAGTATGTATTATAAGCTTTTTTTCTTCTCATGATGGATTGCTCATACTAAACCAGCTTTTTTTTAAAAAAAAACCCACATCAAGGAAAACCAGCCTGAGAGTCCAAAGCCAAGCAAAGCCACAACCCCAAACACCGGAGTCTCCCTTTGGACCCAGCACCTGGCTTTCTGGGACATTTTAGACTGCTAACTTTGGCTTCATTTACAAGGGAAAATGTGTCACATAATGCTACTGCTGGATTTTATCGAGTCCCCCTCACTTACAGTAAGTCTGTTAAGATCCCTTGCAGACATACAGTATCTGTTGGCTTACAGCCACATGCTTGTTGCACTTCCCACCAATCTAATTGGTCAGTAGACTGTCTGAAGTTCATCTGCTGTGAATGTTCAAAGACGCTTTTCATCAAAAAAAAAAAAAAACATGACAATTCTTTCAGGCAACTGATCAAACGCCAATCCTTTAATACATAAATCATTAGTAAATATTTTCTGAGCTTACAATATTTGATCTTTGTCACTTCAAACTAGGTTTCAAGTCAAAGACCACAAAACCACTCTCTGCAGATATTTAATTGTCCATAGAAATCCAAATCTTTTCCCTCTGTCTCCAGTTTCTGGTTTGAACCCATGCTTGGCAACAAGGCCTGCAAATAGCCCTTACGGTAAGCAGAACTATATAGATTCAGAGGCTCGTAATTTAAACTGACAGCACCTAGTACGCCGACAGCAGGAGTTTTAGCTTCAAATGCTGACAAGCTTTTCACCCCTAATTAACCCTTTATGTATGGCAGAGATCTGGACAAGCTTCAGTTTGAATCTGAACATAAACCACAGCCGTTGTTTACCTCTGTTTAGATGCTTCCCAGCTTTAAGGGAGATCAATTTAAGCTCTGACTTTGAGGCTGTGAAGTTATGTTGCTATGTTTACATGCTACTACTGTCCTAATTAATATGTTACTCTGTTTACCACGCTTACGCATTCTGCAGGAAACACTTTCCATGTAAAACCTCAAAAGTTAATACTGCGATTCATAACAAAGTTGAACCCATGCCCCAAAGGATATTTTGACCTGTAATTGTGGTGAAGGTAGCCAATGTCTTTTTTTAAAGGATTTCACATTATTTGCATGGACCTAAAATGAAGCTTCAAATAATACTGAGATTATGAATCTAGATTAAAATTAAGAGAGAGGTGGTATTTTAAAATGGTATCCTTTTTTAACCACCCCTTGGTGGTAAAAAGAGGATCTGGTAATACGTCTGGTTTTTGTGCCAGCAGATGAAAGCAGGTACAATATGGTTCAGCGTGAATGGCTCAGCTGTCATCTTTAAAAGGTATTTCTCTAAGAATTATTTGCTGGTTTAATCTGAATTTCACTGCTATCTATAAGTGTTTTCTGCTAACAATTACAGTTTATACGTATGTTTCATTTAGATGTCTGTCATTTCAAAACCTCTCATATCAGGCTATAGATGCTTTGTCTAATCAGTGAGCTGCTAATACAAACATCTCCCACTGCGGACAAAGTCACTGATGAAACACTGGGTTGCTTGGAGAAAAAACAACAAAAAAAAAAACCACACTTCTTGTTTGTTTTGTGATAAAACAGTAGATTTTACAATAAGGAGCAAAGATGTTGCCGTCTACAAAGAGCTAAATCCCACCATATGTTACTTCTGGGTTATATTAAATCCAATAGCAGCTCAGATGTGTCCAGTGTCCCCCTTTTTCCTGGCACTGACATGTGATGTGTTGCAGTACTGCCCGCTGAAGGACACAGATTTAAGATGTGATGAGAGATTTAAAGCTCCTCAGGAGCCACGTAGGAGAAATGTCAGGCACCGTGTGCTTGGCCAAACTCAAGGAGGATGCATAATACTGCTCTGTTGGTTGTTGACCTCGCGTGTCCACTGGGAAAACATTAAATGTGCATAAGAGTAAACACGTCCTCTCACACGATAATAATCACTGAAGAGGTTGAAGAGAGAGAGAGAAAAAAAAAGAAAAAAGAAAAAGCTTGCGACCTTTTGGAAAATGTCAAATCGCGAGGGGACTTGGTAATAGAAAATGAAGCCGGAAAGACATCCCAGAGGTTTGGAGGACACAGAGTAGTGGGAGACATGCAACTCCAGTTAGTTAGCAACTGAATGTAATATTTATTCATTTTAGAAATGTATTATTTTGCTTTTCAAGTCACACATGAAGATATGCTTCTGCCTCTGCTAGATTACTGAAGAACAGAAGCTGAGAGGATAAGTCGCTCATATGGCTGATCATTAATCCAGTCCATTGGATCATGTTGTCTGTTTCATGTACGTATTTTTTGTTAGACTGATTTAATCGAAGCTGGTTGTGTTTTGAGTGGGATTTAAAAACACTTCACAATTTTTTTTCTTATTGAAAATAATTTGAACAACTTACGCTCACATGTAACTGTGTCATAAAATATAAAGAACATTTCTGTTGTTTCATAACTGTAAAATCACAATCACGATAGTAGATTAATAACTGTTCTAAAATCAATCATTCTCAAATTATAAATGGGTGTGTGTACATTAAACAACATTTTCAAAATGTATTTTTTTTTCAGACTGAAGTTGATTATTATTTTTTATCTTAAAAGATGTGGCTGTTGTAAACTACATTATGATGATTATTATTAAAACATGTTATTCACCATATTTCTCCTTGAAATACAATAGCGTACGGCGAGGCTTTCAAATGTCCAGATCTTGACACTTTACAACAATCAGCTTAATTTCATTTTACAGTATTTTAGGAGATTGACCAATGTCGTTCATAGCTGTTAAGTGAAAACAAAATGATACAGGTATGCCGGGGCAATTGTGCTTATTCAACATGGCATAGGCAAATTAAAAAAAGAAAGTTCAACCAGGCAGTTAAAATCAGAGTTTCCACTCTACAGGACGGTGTAGTAGAGGGTTGTGGAGGAATGCATAAATAAGAAATGGTAAAAAAATTTAAGCTGTACTTGCTTTTTTATGGAAGCTAAACTCGAAGGCCACACACACACACACACACACACACACACACATTTACATCCGTGCAGAAAGTGTCAGCAATGCACATTGTCCACAGCTAATATGACACACAGGTTGATTTGAAAAACCCCCACAGTTAAATGTCAGCGTGACAGATTCATGTTTTCTTCACGACTCCACATGGGGCTTCCTTCACCTAACACACTGGCGTCTGCAGGGCAGTATTCTCAGTCTATCATATTTCTCACTGAACAAGATGAATAATTGCTCTGAGAATTAGAGGTCTCCCCTGCTGGTTTGTTTAATTTAAATTCTTCCATCCATCATTTAATCATCGGCTTCTGGTGCTTTCAGTCATCCTGCCAGCTTAGCCAGACTATAAATTACCTTGTTGCTAAAAACAGTAGCCTTGTCTGTGGTTAGAAAATTGCATGTCTGTCTTCAGTCTCCAATAGTTATCTGTTGCATTAACCTGTCATTCAGTCACCAAGACTCAGCGTTCTTTAGTGATTAGTGTTAGATGGGTTCAGGGATTGCATGTTAAATTCAATTTGATTGTACAAAATTTCATCTTAGGAAGTCAAGTTTATCACTTTTGTCACGAATGTTGTCTTGAGAGAACCATCATGATTTTGCAGTAGTTCTGAATGAAAGCCAAATGAGGGGTTATATTGGTCTTAAATCCATAAAATGAAATTTAGCAGTTACTGTAAATGTTTGTTTTGTTGTTTACTTAAACCTGCCAGAGTTGAAAGTTGCTGCTGCTGTGCCTTTGCGGTGATCTGTTAGATCTGTAGCAGAAATAACTCCTAGAGCTGCTATATGCTAAACAGACACATGAGGGCAGTATAACCTTTCACTTCAAATCATCACTGACTTCAATTCCAAAATGGGTAAAAGTATTGTTCTATGTTTATTGCAATGTTCTGGAGCCAAACAATGTTTCAGCTGCTGGTACACCGCAACGTCTCTTGTTTTTTTTTTTTTGGTTTTGTTTTTTTAAAAACTGATTTTATTTTTCTACTAATCAAATGACAAAGGCCAGCATTATGAGATGGAAAAGACTGCACTATTTTACTTTCTTTTATTCCACCAGCTATCCTTTCCAAGAGATGTATAACCAAACACTGTGCCTGAGGCTAACAGAAAGAAACTCATAATAGAGCAAAAGCATAGAGTTTACTGAGGCTTGGGTTTCTTCATTAAAAACACAGCAGCAGCTGATTTCCAGCATTAAGATGGTTCAGGTCACCAATGGATGCAGAAAATAAGCACTACTTACTTATATTTGGTGGTATGATAGAAATAAAAAGGTTTGAATCATGTGTCTGAATTCCTTATTTGCTCAATGTGGCGTTCGGAGTTCATTTTAGGTTCCTCTTCTTGATGTGTCCTGGCATTCTTCAGAGGATTAAGCTGAAGATGAAAGCGCACAGTGAACCTGAGTGGCAGGAAGTTGTGATCTGAATTTCAGATAAGCGAAATATCTAATGTTTTCCTAGGCCTGTTTCCTGTTTATTAAAGTCTCTACAAAGAAGTCTATTTTGTTTCCCCTAAAATCCTATTAGAACATGAGTTTCTAAGAGGGTAATCAAGTGGATGGTTCATTTATAAATCAATATAGTTTTTTTTTTTTCTTTTCTAAAACGTAAACCTCATCTTAAAAGCATACATTTTCTGACAAAAACATCACCCATGGCAGGAATATCCTCACACTTTACTTTTTGAGCATGTTGGCATAGAGAAAAAAAAAAAAAAAAAAAAAGACAATAGCTGAAACACAAACAAGTTTTACTTTAGGTGAGCGAATAAAAGAGCCGTTGTGCCTGTGGTGTTTTGTTACACAGCTAAAAATAAAAAAAGACACTATGCTTCCAGTCTAAACATTGTTTTCAGTGTGGTTCGCCTATTTCTGCAGGTTTAACACACATCAACCAGATGTGGAACAGGAGAGCCGTGAATAAGGGGAAGCAATAAAAATAGCTTCAGAGAGAGCTCTCGATGCAGGTGAGTGAAAGTAGCAGAGATGTTTTCGGTGAGCTTTGTCGAAACTTTTTTCCCGCTTCTCTCCAGTGCACAGAGGAGAGCTGGGTAAGACTTTCCGGTGCAGCTGAGAATTCGGAACCGTGTTTTTAATCTGAGGAGCAGTCATCCTGAAGCAGCAAGCAGACACCCAGCTCATATTTATCCCCACCAAACTGACTAAAAGACAACGGACTTCTCTGTGGATCTCTAGCAACCCCCCCCCCCCAACCTCCCCCCGACCGCTCCCACTTCCCGTCTGCATGAGTTTTGTCCCAAATGCTGCACCACATTTAGAGCAATGGAATAAATGTGTGGCGTTTTCCTTTCATTAGCTGTCTTTGAGTCTCTTAAACCCTTTTATGAGCTGTCTCATAACAAGTCATGCACTTGTATTCTCATCAGTGTGAGGGAAGCAGAAGATGGCGCGAACAGGGGGGAAGCTGCTCTGCCTCTCTTTACGTCTGTGGAAGAGCGAAGTTTTTTAATGGGCAGGTATTCAACACGATGCGGTGGCGCAAACGATCAATCCGATGTAGACATGTCACTTTGAGTAAATGGTATGTGTGGGATTGTGCAGAAACAGACATGCCAGTGTTTAAATGTAAAAAATATATATATTAGAAGAGAACTTAAAGTGATTGGATTAGTTATTCACGGCCTTTTCTCTTCCAGGCTCCAAGCAAAACTCTGAGGTGCCAAAATTGTTTAAAATGTAAAATTTGGAAGCCACAAATTGCGTTATAAAGAGTCTTTAGCGTGTGTAAAATAATCCAGTCCAGGTTTGACTGGTCAAACCATCTTAAATTTTGACTAACTGCAATCCAGATTTCTTAAAAACAAACTGTGAAACATCTAATAATCAGGTTCCTATTGATCAGAAACATATTTTAGTAATTTCCCTCTAGCAATAAAGTAAAGAAAAAATTGAAATGTGGTCAATTTAGCTCAAGAGCAAATGTTTTGCGTTTACAATTTGCACTCTAAATGTATCTTTAATTTATTTACAAGACATATATTTACAAAATATAAACACACACAAAAAAGTACTTCCTTGTTCTTTATGTCATTGAAGTAAGGTATCCCCATAAAAGACATTTATTTTCATTTTGGACTTTATGTACAAAGAAATTATGTTTAGAAAATAAATGAATCCTTTGAAAAAGTCTGTTTGAAATCCAGACTGAGAAAAAAAAAAAAATCAGAGTAAGTGAACGAGGCTAGTACTCTTTGTGTGCTGTAATTAAGGGGATGATTAAAAACATACATCGGGTTAGCTCTAATAATAATTTCAAACACAAGGTTGCTTCTCATTTGAACTCATTACTCTGTGCCCTATTCTTTGCCTAATATAGCTGGTTTTATAATAGTTACATGTGGGGTTTCACTTCTTCGCCTGAAACATGTCAGTGCTGCACCTGCGATGGCTCAGAGGGTTTATTAAAGCTGGGTCATTTTTAACTGGTAATCAAGAGAAGTGAAAATATCAGGTTTTGTTTTGAAAAAGCTTCATTTTCACCTCTTTTTTTCCAGCAAAAGTTTCAACATTTAATCTCGTGAACAGTGATTTAAAGCAGCTTACAAACAGTTGGTGTTATCAACAGTAAATGCCACATTTTTCACAGGAATTAGAAAATGGCATTAAAAGACTGTGACTCTCAAAACACCTTTGCTGAAATTCTACAACTCACTTGAAAAGCAAACATGTTGCACGTGTAAAACCACGTTAAGTCCCTAAACCAATACATGTTACAGTAGATCTGCTTTTGTAGAAGTCTATCACCATTCCACATCCTGACTTTACAATATCTACTCAGCAGAAACTCGTGCATTTCTGTCAAAATTTTCAGGCAAAATAATTCCATAGTTGATTTAGATGGATATTTCCCTGAGGGTAAATCCCAAAGGGATGAATAAAGTTTCTATCTATAGACCCTCTTTATATTGTTTACAGAAATTTGATGAAGTCCTTGAAATAAATGGAGTTTTCAATTAAATTCAAATCAAATGGGTCAATATAGTGAGTCTGTTACAATATATGTAGAAAAAGTTGTTAAATTGCTTACTATTGATCTAATTTTGTACACAA